>NC_061108.1:70783805-70816305 GCF_015104395.2 Macrobrachium nipponense
CCGAGGATTGGTTTAAGTTCGAAGAAGTGGACGATTTTGAGAAAATGAAAGAATTGGTGTTGGTAGAGGAATTCAAAAGGTGTGTGCCGGATAAGTTGAAAGTTCATTTGGAGGAATTAAAACTCGACACTTTGCAAGAAGTGGCTATTGCCAGTGATGAGTACTACTTGTCTCATAAAAATGATGGTTGGAATAATAATTATAGGTCCAATAATGTTAATAATTATAATAATAGTAATAATAATAAGTCTTTTTCATCCAACAGGTTTAACAAGTCTAATAATTATGACCATGAGAAGGCAAAGTCATTAACGTGCTTCTTAGGAACAAGAGGGGGCACGTTAAAAGCATGTGTTATGCCTTCCGAAGATCCCTGCAAGGTAATGCTCGTCCTGTAATGGGGGTCGAGAAAAAGAGTGACCGAGACTATAGTTCACCAAAGACCTTTGATCAATGACTCTCTGACGTGGAACTGAAGCTTTTTCTTTGTTTTGTGTCTCTTGGCAGTGTCGCTGTGGTTGATAGGTCCTGTAAGAAGCAAGTAAGAATTTTACGAGATACGGGAGCGGCACAGTCGTTGATCTTAAAAGAGGCTTTGCCGCGGGATTTTGTTGGTGAACACACAGAATTTGTGCTATTGTCAGGTTTTCTGGATATGGTTCATTCTTATCCAATTGAGAGGTTTATTTTGCATTGTCCTTCTCTTACTGGAACGGTTAATTTTGCCGTAGCGGATAAGTTTCCTGTGAAGAATATTGATGTAATACTTGGAAATGATGTGGCCCTTAAAAATAAATCTTGTCCAATATTGATTAATCTCGAGAGCGAAATATCTGTAGTCACTCGCTCTCGGTCTGCACTTGTTGATGCTGCAGAGTCAATCGTAGACGTAGATTTAAGTAGTTTAGACCTTAGTGGTAGTATAGTTTTAGGCAATATTGGTAATAGTGAAAATAAATTGAACTAGACTACGGAGGAGCTAATTAAAGCTCAGAAGAAGGAATTTTCAAATCTCCCTGTTGAGCCAGGTTAGCTCTCGGACTTGACGAGTCCTAAATTTAAAATTATTAATAATATTTTGTACAGGGTAAGTAGACCTTTGGAGGCTACTAATGAAAACTCTGAAGTAGTCAAGCAAATAATGGTTCCTTTTGATTGCAGAAGAGGTTTAATGTCGTTAGGCCATGAGAATGACTTGGCCGGGCATTTTGGTATTCACAAGACGACGGGAAAATTGCCTGCGGGATATTTTTGGCCCAAGTTGAAGGCTGACGTTAAGAAATATGTGAACTGTTGTAACGTCTGTCAACTGGTTGGCAAGCCCAATCAGCTCATTCCGAAAGCGCCGTTGTTTCCCATCCCAGTTGTCTCGGAACCATTCAAGGAAATCATCATAGATGTTGTGGGACCCTTGCCTCGTACTTGTAGCGGTAACGAATATATTTTTACTATTTTAGATAGGATGTCTCGTTATCCTGAGGCCATACCGTTACGTAGTATTAAGAGTGTGAAAATTGTAGATTCATTAATAGAATTCTTTACCAGGTTTGGCATGCCCAAAATAATTCAGTCAGATTGTGGATCCAGTTTTATTAGTAATTATTTCAGGGATAAAATGGCTGAATTAAATATTAAGCACGTAACCTCTTCTCCATATCATCCGAAGAGTCAGGGAGCGTTGGAAAGGTTTCATCAGACGTTGAAATCGATGTTGAAAAAGTATTGTCTAAATCATGGTTCGGAGTGGGACAAGGAGTTGCCATATTTGTTATTTGCATTTCGTTCAACACCTAGTTAATCCTTAGGTTTTTCACCCTTTAATTTGATTTTTGGTCATTGTGTGCGGGGTCCTATTGAGGTCGTTAAGGAATCATGGGAGGGAGACGTCCCTCACATTAATTTGTTGGATTATATAACAAATCTTGGGGACAAATTGACCAAGGCATGGAAGTTTGCTGAGGAAAATATGTTGAAAAGTCAAAAAAGGATGAAATTTTTCTTAGATCATAAATCTAAGGAACGTGATTTCGCTGTAGGCGATAAGGTGTTGGTACTTCTTCCCATTCCTGGTAACCCTCTGAAGGCGTCTTTCTCTGGCCCCTGGAAAATTTTGAAGAAAATTAGTCCTATAAATTATTTGGTAGAAACTCCAGAGAGGAGAAAACCATTTCAGCATTGCCACATAAATATGTTGAAAACATATAAGGAACGGGATAAGGTGGTGCCCATGGCCACTATAGGGACTATTGGAAAATCTGTTAATAATAGTGATAACTTTGTTTCTTTTTCAGAGGTTGAAGATAATGAAAATAATCGTGTTGATGAAGGTAACTGGCGCTCTGATAACAATGGGTCATTAGCAAACTTCAGTGGTATGGTTTCACACTTGAGTAATGATAAGCAGAGATCCTTGAAGAGGTTGGTGAATAATTATAAATGTTTATTTTCTGATGTGTCAGTTTGAACGTCCGTTTTAGAACATGATGTGGACGTGGGTAATGCTATTCCTGTGAAACAAGCCCCTTATAGGTTAAATCCCTTCAAAAGTGGTGTAGTAGCAAAGGAAGTTGATTACATGCTGAAGCATGACCTTATTGAGCCGAGTGAGAGTCCTTGGTCATCTCCGGTAGTTTTGGTTAAGAAATCTGATGGAGACTTTAGGTTATGTTTTGATTACAGAAAGTTGAATGAGGTGACCAAGGCAGACTGTTATCCTTTGCCTCGTATAGAGGACTGTATTGACTGCTTGGGAAAGTCAAAACATATTAGCAAATTTGATTTATTAAAAGGTTACTGGCAGGTTCCTCTTTCCAAACGTGCTAGAGCCTTACTGGCGTTTGTAACCCCGCAAGGTTTGTTTCAGTGCAAAGTGATGCTGTTTGGGATGAAGAATGCAGCAGCCACTTTCCAAAGATTAATGAATAGTTTGGTGAACAGTTTAGAAGGGTGTGTGGTATACATAGACGATATTGTTATCTATAGTGATGATTGGGAGACTCATCTGAAGAGAATCGAGGCGTTGTTTGAAGTGTTGAAAAAAGCCGGTTTTGTAGTGAATATGAAAAAGAGTGAGTTCGTTAAAGCGAAAGTTGTGTATTTAGGCCACGAGGTTGGTGGTGGCAAGGTAATTCCCAAACAGGCCAATATTGAATCTATAAAAAAAATAGGTGTTCCTAAATGTCGTAGGGATGTCCGTAAGTTTCTTGGCTTAGTAGGTTATTTTAGGCATTTTGTCAAGAACTTTTCGGACCTTGCTGAACCTCTAACCCGTCTCTTGAAGAAGGAAGTGAAGTTTGTTTGGTCCTCTGACACTCAAAATGCTTTTGAGAAGTTGAAACAGGTGCTTGTTAGTTTCCCTATTTTGAGAGCTCCGGATTTCAATGTTCCTTTTGCTCTTGCTACGGATGCCAGTGATCTGGGTGTTGGTGCAGTCCTTTTACAGGCTGACGAACAAGGCGTGTCTCATCCAGTTGCCTTCTTCTCTAAAAAGTTAATGTCTGGCCAGCGGAAATATTCAACCGTTGAGAAGGAGACACTTGCATTAATCCTAGCAATTAATCATTTTTCTGCTTATCTATCGTCAACAGGTACGCCTATAAAAATAATTATTGTAAGCCTCCCCCTTTCCCTTTTGAGTCTCATTTCTGCATGTCGTGATATATGTTTTTGCTTTACTTTTTTTTCAGGTTTTGTTAATGTCTGATTTAGTATTAATATTTACTTGATTGATTGTGTGAATAATGCATAAGGTAAATTTTTGGTGTATATATACATTTAAAAAAATATTTTTTCTCTTTGTATGGAGGTGTCAGTATGTGATCCATTTTCGTTAAATATTGTTATTAAATTAAATTTTTTGATATTTGTTAAACCTAGTTTTTAAGTTTCACTTGTCGTTTGACCACTTCTCTTGTATAACAACTGTTTGCTTGTTGTTAACATTGTGTTTATCTTTAAGGAGGTTGTGTGAGTGGTCCCTCCCCTGTGGATAAAGGGGGCTAACTTCTTGGCTTATGGGAGGAGAACAGGCAGTCGTTCTCTGGACCTTGTCACTTTTGGATGATTTTTGACCTTGCTTCCTGCACTAAGAGTACTGCCGTCTCTTGCTTCGTGGTGGTTGCAGCCTCTATTGGTGATTTACCCATATCTGCATGACTCGAGGATTATTGATATGATATAACTGAACAGGCAGATTTTAAGGCAGCTCTTGCTCTTCCTTATAATAGAGAACTTAATAAATTTTCTAGGCAGCTTAAAGGAAAAAAGAACGGCTTCAACGTAGTTTTTCAGTACAACAGTACAATCCAGAAGAAACTCATGGGGGGGGAAAAATAAAAAACCGGGTAATAGAGAGAATGTAGGAGTATATGTAATACCTTGTAGTGATTGCAATGAATGTTACGTGGGAGAAAGCGGACGTTCCATTGATAAGAGAAGGGAAGAACACGTTGCTGCTTGCAGAAGGGGAAGTTCATACAGTGCAATTGCGCAACATACATGGGAGAAAAACCACGCAATAAATTTAAAGGTACAAAGGTTGTTTTTGCATGTAACGACCGGACTTTGAGACGAGTAGTAGAAGGGGCGTTAATTTCATTAAACGAGACCTTTGCAGGAAATACTGGCATTACAGAAAATACAGCTATTTGTGAAGAGATATGTAGGAAAGGGAAAATTTCAAACTTTAGAAATATATGTGCCAATAACGAGGTGGCATCTTCCTCTCCTGTTTACTCCACTCAGGTCATTTCTCCAACAAACCACCCAACCACCATAGAACAAGCAGTTGACAATAGAAACATTCCCCCACGAAGATCAAGACGAATTCTGGAAAGAACGAGGGCTCAACCGCCTGATCATTCATAATATGAACTAGCTTGTTACCTTACCGTTGTTTTTTTTCAAATGTTTGTGCTCTTACTTGTTAGTTCCTTGAGGTGACATATCACACTTTAGTGAACAAGACCACAGTTGATGGTCGAAAGCTTTAATCCTATACAAGAAATATATATTTTAAACTACAAGAGGAATTTACTTCATTGTGGATTGTATCCCCATTTACTTAGAGGTACGACATAGTACCTGGCTTCTGCATATATATATATATATATATAATATATATATATATATATATATATATATATATATATATATACATACATACAATGTACCTTATACATATGTATTTCCCTGGATAAGTATCGATGTCTTTCTGAAAACCTCTCGTTAACAAAGTAGAGAAGAGCCTTTGCTTTTGTTTCTCTCCAAAAACTTTCCAATCCAATATTGGGGGAAGGAGAGAGAGAGAGAGAGAGAGAGAGAGAGAGAGAGAGAGAGAGAGAAGGGAAAAGCGAACTGGTTCACGCAAACCAAAGCTCGCTTACACAAAGACAGACTGGTAGTGATTCTTGTCCGACCAAATAGAGGAAGAGGGACCGTGAAAACGTGAAGGGCGAGGTCTGGAAAGGGAAAAACGAACAAAGGACACTACAATAAACGATATAGTACGCTCAGAGTGGAAGTATATATATATATATATATATATATATATATATATATACATACATATATATATATATATATATATATATATATATATATATTACAATATATATATATACATTATATATATATATATATATATATATATATATATATATAATATATATATATTATATATCTTTTCCTTGAGCTCATTTGAACGACTGGAAAGGAAAGCTGTTGGGTGGGTTTTTAGGTCATTCCGCTCATCTTGATGTTGAATGTTAGTGGCGGGGTAAATGTTGCATTGTGTGTTAATTTTTGCCGCTCCTTCCCTGATAGACTCACACTGTCGTCGTTGTTCGGACTGTGGTTGAGGAAGAAGTGCTGTCTGTCGCTGTTGCCTTTCGCACATTTTCATGCAACCCTTATCAATAATGATGCACGTATTGTTACTTAGAAAACTTTATTTATTTTATAAAATGTTATATAGTGAAAATCTGACTTTATTCTGATTAAATATATAAAGATCATGAGTTCCTGGTGCAGACGAAAAAGCGTACACTGCAATTTCCAAACATATGGCTTTTGAATAATGGCCAACTGTGGCGATTTAAACCCTGGGAGTTATGTCGTTATATGCAACAAAGATCGATCGTGATAAACACCGGGTGCCAGGCATTTCTATGTATACCTTATATGCTCATGTGCAAAATACTTAAAAAGCCTTTACAGTTGCATGTGAAATTTACCAGCTCATCGACATCGTTATCAAAAATGTCAGTGTGGATTTACTTCGATAAAATACATCAGTGTACGTAGATGACCACATTAAATTTGTATCCGCTCGTATCCGTACATGCCTGCCTGCTTGGGAAATATATGCATGGTCATAATGATACTACATCATGTTATTTAATGTTTTTTAACTGTAGATTAGAACAAAACTGAATTATATACTGGCTTTATCTGATAAATTATGTTTCTTATTTTTCCTCGCTATGTGAAAGCAAGGGGAATAATATTTTTTTGATTTTGATGAGAATTACATCCTACGGTTACTGTACTTTTGTTTCACTCTGACCCAAAGATTAATCGTTAATTAAATGGACATAATTTATTACCATTTAATCTTGTCGTTAGGTCGAAAATTTGGCATTACATTCCAGTAAATAAAAACCAAAACATCACGTTATTTCAATATCAACTTCGTAGTATTCTTATGCCGCATTAAAAACACATTAATACTATTAACAATAATATGGGAGCGACCATTTAGCCAAATGGCTGATTTTGCTGTAGTATTATTTTCATGTGTAATCTTTATTACCCACCTAAGAAATCATTCACATACATACGTCACCTGCAAATACATTATTAGTACATGATAAATTAAATGAAAATTTTCTATGACTTAAATATCTCATTGCCATCACATTCATAAACCTACTTTCGTGTGGCTTACCCGTAGAAAAATGGGGGGAGCCACATATAGGTTTCGGACTCATAATTTCCATACAATGGGCAAGTTACCCATCGTCGCGTCTCCTTTGTACGAAGACTGTTAATTGTATTAGGCTTTGCCGTAATGAAACGTCGGAGATGGGTATTAAGGAGTAGAAACGTTATTGAATTGTGTTGTTTGCTCTATTTCTTTTCCTTCTGTTGGCTTCGTTTTATAATATCACAAAGAAGGGAATGAAGAGAGGAAGAAACGCAAAAAATCTGAGATTCCGAGTAAGAAACGGGCGATGATTATCTTGAGGTCATGTTCGTACGAAGCAGGTCCAACCTTTCCTGGCCCTTGTCACTTTATCTTCACAATGAACCTGTTTTGGCCGATGGTCGCGAGAGATTTGGGCACCGAAATCATACGACGCTTTATAAGCGCAGGCGCTTCTCTTCTCTATCACTCTTATATTAATTTAATGTTTTGGGGTAGCTAGATAGATGGCTGCATACGAGATAAATGGTCGCAGTAAATGAAGCTGGGCGGACGGGGCTTTCTATAAATATTCGCTTAACTGCTTTGCATTTGCAAGAGGAGGGAGGGAGAGAGGGAGGGCCTTCCAAGGGAGGTTTATTGAGCAGCGATTATTTTTATTTGCTGATCTAAATCTCTCTCTAAAGTGTTGGTTCCTATGGTTTTTATGTCGAGTTTTTAGGTTTTATGCGCTATTTTCCTCTCATTTTCTTGACTTTTAAAGGGGGTGGAGTGGGGTTAGCTGGCTTTGCAAGTCTGGGTTACATAATGTCTAATTGAAGAATGTAGTTGAAATTTGTTGTGTCAAAGCCCCCAAAATAAATAGGACTTTTATGGTCGTATGCGATTGTTTTGATCACTTTTTGTTTATACCTGGAATTTAATTTTTCTGATTTAGACAATGGCTTCTTCGAATTTTACGTACATTTGTGGTTCAGGTTATCTTTTGAAAATTTTACCATAAGAAAAATATTTGTTTCGGTAATTTTCTATGACAGTAAGTTTCAGATGTTTACTGTTCTTTGTAAAGGAATCGATCACGTGATTAGATTGTTTGAACGAGTAGTGTACATATGGGCTTATTTTTCAGATGATAGGATTATTGTCTCAATAATTTTATTTTGATTGATTCTCGCATATCACGAATTTATTTAGATTGCAAAATAAGGAGAAAATTACAACCAACACCGGTTTCTGCAGTAAACGGATTCTTGTTCACTTATATCTCCGACAACACACGTTTTGCCTATGTTCCTATAGATGCAAATATCTTAAAAAGGACAATTGAGAAATTTTCTAGATGTGGTGAGAGAGAGAGAGAGAGAGAGAGAGAGAGAGAGAGAGAGAGACTATTTTTGTTTTAAAGAATAATCAATGTGATGGGCAGCAACATGCCTGTTTCTAGCCCTGGCTCCCAGAACAGCAAGAAATTGAAGAAACGAGAAGTGTTGGGTTTATTCGCGAAAAAAAGTGATTGAGCCACCTGTTAATGGAAGGCTGTAAAATTAAGATTGATTTCCACCTCATAAACGAAGGAGTAGGTGACCTGACGAAATGTTACGAGGCCGCCTGAAAGGAGAGAAGATTCTTCTCTTAAGAAGAGGAGGAGACATAGTTGAGGTGAATGTGATTATTGACGAAGCGAATTGCTTCAGACCAACTAGTTCGATCAAATTAGTGAAAAGATAATCCTAAGGAAGACATGTTTTTGACTCTACCGAAAACTGACTCTACCTTCCTCACTTCCACCTTCTTTCATCCACCAAAAGACAAAGTGGGATAAAGAATGAGAATAAATAGTCTACCTCTATGGAATAAGGAAAGAGAACAGTAGATGATTGTCTTAGAAACCAAAACCTTTATCAAGATATTTTCATGTTCGTTTATCTGGAATTACTGTCGCTGTCGGTATAAATCAAATATAATTCTTGATTAGGTTGAGTGGCTAACAATGTTTCATCATTTAATTTATTTTCGGGGATTGCTAAGCTTAGAATTGCACCAATATTCAGAATTGCTTCATTCCTATTCAAGTCAGCGAGGTGTTAAAGACATGTCCTAGTTCAGTGATATTTCATTCTATGTAAGGTTTGTTAGAGCTATAGTTACAGGAATATAAATTACATTTTATTTTTAGCCTAACATATTAATGTGTCATGTATTGAAGATATGATAGATTGCTAATGTTTTTTTTATCAAAGAACGATAATTATATGGACTCTGTGACCAGTATCATAAATATCCAGTATTGTTACTTCTACTGTGTGATTTTCCTTACGAATATAAATAAAAAAAAAAGTTTATGAAAACTCAGGACCTTTATCGGGATGTCGTAAATGTATCATGGAATTTTTTTCTTTGGCAAGAGTTTCATGTCTTTCATTTCTACTTTCATCCCATTTTGATAGACAGACTCTTTGTTGGAGGGACATTCTGACTGCCTATCTCTCCTCCAGCAGCACCTTCGTGATAACCCTAACACGATGCTCCCCGATGGGCGCTCATTCAAGCTGCACTTGACATTGGACAGCCATTTGTTTAATGCCGTCCGTCTCTGTGCCATGCTTTGTTTGCTTGTTTGTCCGCCAGGGGAACGTTTTTCTGTCTTCTTTTTGTCCGATATTTATTTTGGTATTATATTTATGGAAAAATCTTTTTCATTTCTTTTATTATGAATTGTTTTTCGCAACGGTCCTGGACTAAACGAGTCGTTTAGTCCTTGGATACTTAATGTTATTAGCTTTTGACCCAAACAAACAGTAGAAATCATCGTTTACAAAGGAAATGCGTTAAATATATCTCTTATTTGCTCTTTCTTTATGGGGGCGTATTTTCTCTTTATTTTCCGTGCATATTTATCTTCAATTTAGTTTGTGTAATTGAGAAGAGGAAAGAAGTAAATCTAGTCAGGTCCCTCTTACAGCTTTGAACAGGAAAGCCCCGGGACCGCAATAAATAATTTTCTTCTTCCTGGACTTAAAACGAGTCGTTAGTCCTTGATACTTAATGTTATTAGCTGACCCAAAACAAACAAGTTAGAAACATCGTTTACAAAGGAAATGCGTTAAATATATCTCTTATTTGCTCTTTCTTTATGGGGGCGTATTTTCTCATTTATTCCGTTTGCGATACTATCTTCATTAGTTGTGTAATTGAGAAGAGGAAAGAAGTAAATCTAGTCAGGTCCCTCTTACAGCTTTGAACAGGAAGCCCGGGAAACCGCGCATAATAATTCTTCTTCCTGTATTTAAAGGGAACTCAACCAACTTTGTGACACATTATGACAACTGCAACAGGTATTATTATTCACGCCTCTGTCCCTGCAAATAACACTAATGAGAGAGAGAGAGAGAGAGTATGGAAAACTTGAGAGATGGTAAGGAAGACAGGGATTTTGGTGAAGTGGGTGTGGGGGGATTGTGGGAGAGGAATTGCAACAAAGGACTCCTCCCCCTTCATCACCCAACACACACGCATACACACACACACACATACACACACAAGCGCTCGTTGCAACGGATCCTGAATGGTTAGGTGTGGGGTTATTTTCCCAAATTAAGGACTCGATCGCGAACCAATGTGGCGGAACGTCGCCATCACGCCCAGTGCGATGTCACACCGAATGAGGGGGCCGGGGTCGGTTAATAGCAGGGGTATGGGAGGTGGGCCAAGAAGCGAAGATGGAAGTAAAGGAACAAGACAGAAACGGGAAGAATTAAGACTGAGGAAGAGTCAATTATCAGAATAGAAAATTGTCTACATCGGTATTAGTTATTTGTATCTTAATTGTAAGTCGGCAAGGACGGAAATGTTTTTTGGAACCAAAAACAATTGTTTTAATGTTTCAGAAATCTGGAAGATATATTTCTATTGATGTGAAGTTACATGCTAAAGTGTAGGTAACTCATATGGGTGTAATCACATGTTCCGTGCTATTACTGGCGGGGCTTATGAAAAGTTATAAATTGGTCATATTAATTCAAGTGGCATGTACAGCAGTCAAACCATATTAGATATCCTTACTGGAATTGGGCTATTATGTACTATCATGTTCTCAGTTATAAGTCCAACAGACATGACTTTACAGAATTTCACATTTTCCCTCTCCATTTTATATTTAACACCTCTTTCAGCATTCCCGTTAAAGGCTTTTTTTTTTTTGTAATTTCTCTCATTTTGTTTCCATTTTGCTAACATCTGTAGCTTTTCTTCATCAGCCTGATGACAGCATGTGAACTACGCATACTACTTAGTGGAAGGTTATCTTTGGCGTTTGTTTTAAAAGCTTTACATCAAGACTAACGTAGTAACTTCCGTAATTGAACACTGCTGCAAAAGAAGAGAAATGACAAGTTTTAACGATAGGTATAGATATTACTGAATGGGATAAAAAAAAGAAAAGAAGAATGATAATTTTTCAAACAAATTATGTGAGACAGTTGTAACAAATGTGTATAGCTTATCAAGTGTCTGCGTTGCGGATTAGCGTTTGTCTTCGTAATAATGACAAAGAAAATATTGACATGTATTTATATTTTGTCCACTCCCCCTTTTTTTATTTACTTATTTATTACTTTTTCGTTCTGCACCCTCGAAAAGATTCGCTGTGAATACGATGCGGTTCTCTGTTCATGTTTAGGTATCATTACTTCATTTGCCATTAGATGATATCATCGACCGACAAAATGTTACAAATAGCATCATCAGACCGTGTATGGTAGAAATACTTCTTTTGTACTAATTGTAATCAATTGCAGTATTTAGTCATCATTATGAAGAAAGTGTTCCTCGTAATCCTGTTTATGATATTTTAAATGCTGTGGACTTGTGGTTGGATGTAACTATTTACCTTTTGACTTTCTTATTGCTTGTTGTTTGCAATTTTCATCAAAATTTTATTAGATGCCTTTTATCTCAACTTTGCTCTTTCCTAATTGGGCATTTCCTTGACTTGAGCCGCTGTTCTGTTCCTTATGCATATATGCCGAATCTGAACAATCATGATATTAATCATGACAAGCGAAGATAGAACGCTTTTTGTTGTACTGTATCTTGTTAAAAGATAACTATATATCAAAATACATATGCTCCTTAAAGACAAGATTATCAGCTAATATCAATTGTGAAACTTGCCATAGTAAGATTTGTCTGTTGTCTACATTGTCGGTAAATATTGTATGAATCTTGTCCTGGTTTGCCATTACTCTTTTGGAACGGAAGTGAGTCTGAAAATTTGAGTCTCTTTAATGATAATAATTGTAGGATAATGTTAATAATTACTCCAATGATTATAGCAGTGATAGTAATAGTTATTCGGGGTCACTTAATTTTTCTTTGTCCCACATAAAGCAAATTATTTTTGATTGGAGTGCTGTTACCGTATTCACTTTGGTCCGGAAGAAACCTTAATGTATAACGTGATTTACGCCATTTTAGTGTTAGTGGAAGATATATATATATATATATATATATATATATATATATATATATATATATATATATATATATATATATATATATATAGATATCAGTTAGTCTCTTCCCACTAACACTAAAATGGCGATAAATCACGTAAAGAATTTAAGGTGTCTTCCCGGCCAAAGTGAATATGGTAACAACACTCCAATGAAAAAATAATTTGCTTTATGTGGGACCTAAAGAAAAATTAACATAAAGGACTTCGAATAACTATTACTATCACTGCTATAATCATTATAGTTGTTATTAACATTAGCCTACTATTATTGTTATTAAAACAGACACTCAAATTTTCAGACTCACTTCCGTTCAAAAAGAGAAAAAGCATACCATGGCAAGATTCATATAATATCTACCGACAATGTAAGCAATAGACAACTCTTAATATTTAAGCTTCAAAGTTGTTTTTCATGGGTGATCCGATAAATATATTTTCTCCGACCAAGGAGGGCTAGAACGTCTTGTATTCAACGCGGCATTTAGAAGTGATCTTAAGTCACTTGCGAGATGCTGCAAGATGTATCTGCTTTCTCATTTTGTGATCAGGAAAGAAAAAACAAGGGATTATAGATATATCAAGGATTTATAGTAAAAAAGTATATCCAAAAAGTTTGAAGAAATATAGAAGTCGGGAACGCATTACAGTTATTACAATTACATGTGTATCTGATAAACAATGTCCGATAGATTCCATGTACATACATGTATGTATACACACACACACACATATATATATATATATATATATATATATATATATATATATATATATATGTATATATATATATATACACACTACATATACATCGCCTAAAAAGGAATAAATGATTAAACACTTGGATACGATGGTAAGGATGAGTCTATTCCGGTTCTGATAGATGTATCTGAATTCGATAAGCATTGTGTATCCGAATAGCAATGAACTTACCCTTCTTCGAGGTCAGGTGGTTGAACACGACCTCGTTCTGAAATACCGAAAGCGGGTTCGAATTATTTCTTCATTTGGATCTTAAGGTTTCATAGTGAACAACGTATAAAAATAAATACACATATATATACACTTTTGATAAAAAATTATACTTTGATTTGTTGAGACGCATGATTAAATCATTGTGATCAATTAATTTCTTATCATGACATTTTTCCTTCATTTCATGAAACTCGAAGAATATTTGCGCATAAAAGTAATCGGTAACCTGTATTTGTTCTGTAGTGTCTAGTATCTTAGTAATAATTTCGTTATTGAGTGTCGGCTAAAGTCAACTTATTTCTATTTATCTTTTTGAAATTTCATATACAATATAGAGCTCGAATAGTATGATCAACGGAAAATTAGGGGGAGGAGACTGCATCTGTTTTTCTTTTTTCGTTGTAGGGTTTTGACTTTTTCGCCTTTCTACTTTTCAGACATTCGATTTTCCCGATGCTTGATTAAATTGAGACTAACACTTGTGCATTTTCTCGTGAGGTATGCAATGAAAAGGGAAATTGAAACTGTATTTACGATCTTGAATACTGACATTTTTTTCACTGATTAGGCCACATTTTATGTTTTTTTCTTTGCTTATTGGTGGTAGAATATATTCATACTAAAATTCATGGACAAGAATAGAGCGTGGAGTCGTTCTAGATTCCTTTTCCTTTGAAGAAATATAGAAAATGTATTTCTCTCTTAAGAAGCAAAATACCTAAACTTAAATAAAATCGTTAGCTTTTAAAAACAACTTGATAAGTTTCTATTTAAACATCAATATATTATTATTATTCATTTACATAAAGTCGTTAAAAATGTTTAGTAAATATGTAATCTATGTATCCATAAATATTTCCAGGCAAGTCACTTTTCACCATGAAACTTTATCATTCGTTCGTCATATTTTAACGTATTGGGAGGTACGCTCTTCAGCTGTCATCAAAACATTTATATGTCGCGAATCTTTGAATGTACCTGCGGTACATGACGTAATATATGCACCGAATTGTGTTCATATGTGCAACTAACAGCAGCAACAACGGAAAATCATATATATACATAATTCTGAAATTGTTCTTCCCTGAGGAGAATTTCAATGCTGCTTAGTCAGAATCCGGTACAAAAGTATAAATGATGGATAGCTATGTCTACTATTAGAAGCCATAAATAACGACTGGTGGGTGAGTCAGGAATAATTTCTTGCTTCTTTGTGCAACGTTATTTAGCCATGTAATTCTTCCCAAAATTATAAGTTACACTCTCTGGGGATCACTACTGTATAGGTAATTCCAAACGGACCTCGGATGTATTTTTACTTGCACTTTTCCATTTCCCTTTGTTCCTCCAAACGAGATATCAAACGTTCTATCATGGACGCTTCTTTCAGCCACTGCAGCTATTTTTTTGGTTAAGAAGAATGAAGAACCGTGCACTGTTAAGGGAGAAAAAGGGCGGATTTGAGGAAACGAACGAATATTTTCTATACAATGATTTCATTTACGAGGAAATATTGAAGGTTAAGGTATTTTATTTTATAGAATGTTGTTCTTGAATGTGAGCGTAAAATAATCAGCTCTGCAATCCATTTTCGTCCATATAACCCCTTTCACCTTCGCAGTTGGGAACTCCACCAGCCAGCCACCCTCCAGCTTGTAAATCTGCTTGTAATTGAGGCCGCACACAAATTCCGTTGCGGAAACTGATAATGCAGTTAATGTACATCTCTGCGATCTCCTTCGGAGGGTTATTCTAGGGATTATCATCGGTCACTGAGTGCGTCGTAATTGGATGAATTATAGAAGATGACGATGATACTGCAGCAGTCGCCGGCGGTGGAGGAGCAGCAACAGCAGAACACCACCAGCACAGCGTCAACTTGTAGCAGCAGCAGCAGCAGCAGCAGCAGCTGCCCACCAGAGAAGACAATAATAGGAGAGGCGTATAATTGAGCGCGACTGAATGGTTATCATGAGCGCATTGCAAGAGCTGCTGCTGTTGCAACAGTTTGAGCGCTGGTGCTCTCGATTCCTTCCTCCCGTATGATGATGATGATGATGATATATCAGCGCGGTGGACCGTCAGGGACGCCGATTAGCGCGACTCGTACTGCTAATTTGAGCACCCTGTCGGCTTTACTGTTTCCGCTCTTGAATTGAATAAAAGGCGCTGTTGGACAGGAAGGTAGCTTTTATAACCTTTATGGCAGTCGGGCACAAGGTCGCTTTTCATGTATTGCCTCGGGGTGTTGACAGAATAGCTCAATTTATCAACTGTTTTCATACGGCTTTGGCCCTTATGGACGTAGAGGGCAGGGTCGGCTCTCGCATCCAATGGACACAGGGGCGTGTCGGATGCTTTCGTAATAAATTTATTCGCTTGAAAATCTGTGTAGATAATTGTTATAAAGTTGCTACCAAAGGAAGGGATCGGTGTGCCAGGTCTTCTTACATTACATTACTTGCTTAGTCAGGGCTGTTGTGCAGCATTGCCTTGACAATAAATGAGAAAGCTCATTCTCAAGAAATGATTCGTTCTTACTGTTGTTTTGGTCCTGTTATTTTGTGTAGAATTCTAAATTTCCCGAAATAATCACCAATTTTGACGAGAAGTCTAGCCATTGAATGAACTTGTAAGTGGAGCTTAAATGTGACATGCGGCTAGGAACGTAATGGTTGTTTTTGTTTTTGCAGGATTGGAGATTACTAGATTTGTATCATGAGAATTTTTTGTGAAAAAGTTTTCGAACTTCAGATGACGTTTGTTACTATTTACCTTTTATTATTATTAATTTGAACACCGTGGGCAAACGTCTGTTCCACTGTCATTAATCTAATTCAACAAAGTAAGACTGATACCTAGCCGAGCGTCGTTATCAGTTCTTTCTCATATATTATCTCGTTTTCTTTTACCAAGTCTGAGGATTGGTTCTTTTTCTTTTTCATTGGGTTGAGAAGGTAAACGAGTCAGGTTGACTGCTGGTTTTACCCTCTACTCCATAACCATATGAAGAATTACGTCACTCGTTCTTTCTGCAGTCAAAATGAATTTGGAAGGGACACTTATCTTTCTGGTCTGTTTCGTCATTTCATTATAGGCCTAAATATATAAGACTAGATCTGGAAACCTAAGCAATAAGACTATGCAAATGCCTGATATATATATAAATATATATATATATATATATATAATATGTAGAGTATATATAGATATATTATATATATATATATATATATATATAATATATATAATATATATAGATATAGTATATGATATATATATATATATTATAATTAAGATATATATATATATATTAATATATATATCATATATATATTAATGTATATATATAGTATATATACATATATATATATATATTATATTATATATATATATATATATATATGTAGTATGTGTGCGCGCAGATTGTATACCATACAGAAATCAGGAGCTACTACTACCTGCTTAAATCCCAGTGAGACTCAGAATTCAGATTTGATAACCCATCCCCCCTTTTATTTATTGCCGTTGATTTTGCAGTCATCGTTACTTGAAGTTCTTTATTTTGTATATATATATATATATATATATATATATATATATATATATATATATATATATATATATATCAGGCATTTGCATAGTCTTATTGCTTAGGTTTCCAGATCTAGCCTTATTATCAAAACTGTAAGAAATAGTATGTTAAAAACAATAACAAAATATTCAGTTCAGATTAATATTCAGTTCAGAGAAAGGAATTGCCATCCAAGCGTAAGAAATTATACAAGTGAGACGGAGAAACTTTGTAAGTCCAGGGTAACCTCATGCTAAGAAAAGAGGGTTGGAGGCAGTTGGCATTGTTTTTAAATTGATTATATTCAATATGTATAATGCATTTTTCGCATGCTCGCTATTTAAGTTTACTACGGCATCAATAACTTAGATGATGTGACACCAGTTTTAATTGACATATTAACATAATCAAACAATCAATCTCGAGTATTGGAAAATTCCGGATTAGATAACTGGACCCTACGGTAGCTGACACCTCCGTGACAGTAGGTACCTCCGAGAAGCACCTACATAACAATTATTTCCCCTGCCTACATCGGGGGCAAGAATTAAAGGCTCCGCATTCGATGTCATCAGAGGGACCAATCTATTCTTATATATAAAAAGGGAACCTGTAAAGAGAGGATTAGTGGGTATGAGGTGACTTTTTATGGCGGGACAATTCTGTCGTATAAATGAATTAATTCCGGTATCGAAGGAATCATCATGCATAAAAGGAAGACTCGAATAAAAGGACATTTTTGGGACTGTTGGAGACCTCATTTTCTTCGTGATTTTATTACTGAGAAACTTATTTAGCTGGATTTTACTACCATTTTTAGTGGACAGAATACACAGGATTTTATAACTAATATTTTGTAATTGTTTTTAAAATACTGTTTTTTCAGTCCAAGTCTTTTATGATGTTTTATGTATTTGTATATATTTTTACAGCTTTGATAATGAGGCTAGGCATTGAAACCTTAGCAATAAAATTGTGCAAATACCTGAGATGTCCTTCTCAAGTTCTTTATGGTTATAGTTGGGCTGTTGATTGCCACCACCCGTCCTTATATTTAATATATATATATATATATATATATATATATATATATATGTGTGTGTGTGTGTGTGTGTGTGTGTGTGTATGTATGTATATGTGGTATATATATATATATATATTATATATATATATATATATATATCTATATATATATATATACTTTATCTTCTATATATATATTCTTTATCTTCAGCTTTTCCATCCTTATATGGGGTCGCTGTTGTTATTAGTCTTCTCCATCTTCTGCGATCATTGCACCATTACCTCACTCACGTTCCTCTTCCGCATGTCCCTGTTCTCCATTTCATTTTTGGTCTGCCTCTCCTCTTACAACATGCCCAAACCATTGCAATCGTCTCTGTTGCAGCTTCTTTGATATTCTGTAACTTTCAGCGTCCTTCTTATAAAGTCTTTACTTATCCTGTCTCTCCTTTTCACTCCGCACATCCAACGTAACATTCATATTTTTTGCCACTTCTATCCTTCTCGCTTGTGCTGTATATATATATATATATATATATATATATATATATATATATATATATATATATATATATATAAAAGTTCAGAAGTAGTTTTTATATTAACCTATCGTCTTCCCAAATTTCTCCCGGTATGGAAGAGTTCAGTCCCATTGTGAATAACCCTTCTCAATTACATGGCATTTGAAGACCGCTGCAAATGAAGGCAAGTCATGAGATCCGGTATTTAAATTTATTCTATTTCATTGCATTCAAGTCCCCTAAGAGTTGAGTAATTTGGGACTTTTTAGATTAATTTGTCCGTCGTTCGTTTCCTTCACCTGCTCAAGCTTCATCGACTGACAATAATCTATTTCTCTTTTTTCTTCCTGGACTCGGACGAGTAAGGCTTCTTCCCTGATTTGCCTGAAGTACCGGATGTTGTTATTAAGAAGCCGAGAGTAATGATTACGGTGTGAGGAATGCTGACTTATCGTTATTATTGGCTCCATCATTTGCAATATATTCACTTAATAACATACTATTAGCTGCTTGATTTATGTTCTTTTAAATAGAGATAACTCTTATATTATTGTCTGTCCTACGTTTAAGATATGCAAGTAAAAATGCTCATTTCCCTTTATTCCATACCCTGCTTTTTATCATTACCGTCCCTTTTACAACTAATAAGGTTGTTACAAGTTTCGTGTTTTATAACCTTTTGGTTGTGACAACGAGCTCTTTTTGCACTTATTATACATTTTGAGCTTGCCCATGCTTTGATTATTTTAGATTAAGAATAATTTGATTTAGTAAGGTGTGCTTATAAATGATGATTATATTTATTTCCATACTGGTATTTAGTGCATTAAGTTTTGCTAGCAATAACAAGCAGGATAATTATTTACCTTATACTCTTACGTATCTTGCATATGGATTCCCACACATAATTTAACCTTCATAACCTTATTCTTGCTTCTGTTCATTTCCCAGATTTGCTCTGTTACGGTTTAATTTTTGGTCTCTTCAACTCATCCTGAAAGTCATCCACCAACCAACACTATATCATATGCAAACAGGAGCCTCTCAGCGGTCTATTCGACTTTATTTCCTCTCAAGAAGTTTGGCGTTTATCTGCTATCTTTTCTCTGGCATCTGCCATAACACATATTATATCATACCGACTTTTAGGACGTAGTTATTCTCACATTAAAATACACCACAAAGATTTGCCTATCTCATAAAATCTTCAGATTACTCTGAACAAGTTACTTTCTCCAGTTAACATCTTACACCCTCATTCTTCATATTGCATGTCGATCGTCAGTCTTATCGTTAGCTCTCTGAAGGTTCATACAAGTTACTTGCAGTTTTTAGTTTTCTGTAAAAGAAAACTATTGAGATTGCTTTTTGTCTGTCCTTCCGCATTTTTCCTCTCCGCCCTCAGATCTTAAAAACTATTGAGGGCTAGGTAGCAGCAAATTGGTATGTTTATCATTTACCCTCTAATCATCAAACATCAAATTGCAACCCTCTAGCTTCAGTAGTTTTGATTTTATTTAAAGTTAATCACGATCTTGCGTCTGGCACCGTTGCAACAACGGACCACCTCTGGGCCGTGGCTGAAAGTTTCACGAGTCGAAGCAATCGAGTTTTCTGTGCAGCGCATAATGCTGTGTGAAAATCTCAGTCACGGCCCATAAAACTCTCAGCCGCGGCTCGTGAAACTTTCAGCCACGGCCCAGTGGTGGTCCGTTGTTGGCACTTACAACGGTGCCAGACGCAAGATCGTGATTAACTTTAACCTAAATAAAAATAAAAACTACTGAAGCTAGAGGGTTGCAATTTGATGTTTGATGATTAGAGGGTATATATATATATATATATATATATATATATATATATATATATATATATGGAAACTTTATCACTTACACAATTGTTATATGCACCAGTACAATTACTAGCAGGACCTCACTGAACTGGGTGGTAGCAAAAGGAGATATATATTCAAAAAAAGTTACAAGCTTTCCTGGACTAACAGTCCTCATTCTCAAGTTTCCGTGGAATGACGGACAAGTAGATCAGGTGTATTTATATTTGTGTGAGGGAGAGGATTAATGTCCTTATGCCTGTTATTACCCTCGTGACCTTGAAGAAAAATCATACACTCTACAATAGAGAAGAAACGCTAAAACACAAGAAACCACTCGGATTATGAACACCTGGAGGATAGTCCGGCAGAGAAAGGTCAAGGTCACGAAGGAGAAGGCGGGGACATGCTAGATACCTTCCAGTTCAACGAGGTCCTGTTAGTATATATATATATATATATATATATATATATATATATATATATATATATATATATATATATATGTGTGTGTGTGTGTGTGTGTGTGTGTGTGTGTGCGTGCGCGCTCTTATCTGAAAGTTAGGATGATTTATTTAGGCTTTTATCCAATTAAGTTAAGAATCGCCGTACTTTAAAATTCCATGTTATTGGAATTTTTTTTTTTGGGGGGGGATAGATACCATTTTCTTTAGTCGCAGATAAAGAGCAGCACTGACACAACTTTCTTATGCTAATAAATAATTCCAATACTAGTAGTTTCTGGAACTTCCTTTGCCATGACGGTTCAGCATTCTATCACATTAATCGCGAGTATTATTTTATCGAGCAAATGATATCGTCTTCCTTGTATTTTCTCGTCTTCCATTAATTTGGAATTTTTTCTCTTTAACAATTAAAAACACTTTCTTCATTTTCATTATAAATCTTTACAAACGCTTATAACCAGGCACCATCCACACTATATGTTCTCGTTCATTTTTCATAGATCTCTGTCATGAGTGATGGTCTGGTTCCTTTTACTTGCACAGTTTTCACAACACTGATCCTTACTTTCTCTCTCTCTCTCTCTCTCTCTCTCTCTCTCTCTCTCTCTCTCTCTTTAAAACAAAACTCGTCCTTGGTCTTTTCCAGGTTAATGAAACAACCTTAGGCCACTAATTAATTGTTGTTTCTTCTAATACGGTCTCAGCGACTGTGACCATTGAGGAGAATGATTACAGTATTCTTGCCCGCTTTTATTTTGAATCATTGTCCCTCGAACTTGGGAAGTGGACTTAACGATTTCACTCTGGATGATGCTATAAAGAGCTGTCCTTAGTATTCACTGCCATGAATGCTATATTTACCTTCGTAGTTTTTGAGAATAAGGCTTACACATCCAGCCGCATTCTTAAAAGAGAGTAATAAATAGCTGAAGAAATTGATTATATAATGATAATAGTAAGTAATAATCTTCAGCTTTGTCATCATTATATTTCTAATCATTAATTCATTTGTTATTCATTAGACATGTAGAATAATGAATGACTCAAATTCACTTTGGATAAATGTAGCTTTAAGAGAGTTCAAGAATCAAGCACGGAATGAAATTGAGATTTTCATTAACTGAAAAAAAGGAATTCTTTGATATGGATCAATTTTAAAAGAGTTTTCACTGCTGATGGTAATGAAATATTACTGAATTCTTCATAAAGCTTCATTTAAGGGGAAAAGGACCAAGATGTCGGAATGTCAGCGTGTTTACTTCTGTAAGCGACTTTTTTCATGCAAGTGCTTAAGTACTTTTTGTCAAGAGAATATTATACTAATAGAGAAGACTGGAAAAAACTAAACACTTTTCAGTGAAGGAATCCTATGCCAACTTATTTTTTGCCAGAGGCGTAATAAACTGAAAATTTGACTTTTTTTTCAAAAAGTTCATAGCAGAAGCTTTTCACCAGGAGAAAACGGTCAGAATATTTTTCTTTTCTTTTTTTATGAAACTCTCTTTAGGGTTGTTTTGATATGACAAAGCAATTTCCTAGAAATTTATTTGTCGGTGCTATTATCATAAATGTAATTATGTGCCTCTGTCCTTACTTAAGGAGGAAATTAAAGTTTCTGAAATTATTTTGCAGTGATTATTAGATTAAGGGTAGTACTTTAATGACCCTTTGTCAGTGCACAAGGTAATGGTAGCAGATAGCTGTAATAACACAATTGGGATTATTCATCGCCAGCAATTACGCCAATCAAACAACACCTTGGTTAGTTAAAAGTAATATCCCTGAGATAATTAGAAATCGTTGGTAATTACTACTTTCTTTATTCTAACCAGTTTGAAGCTAGGGCAAGACAACAATAGCTTTTGGTGCTACAAATCAAGTCTAATTATTGTTTAAAAATCATTGCAGCATCCTGTGGCTACACAGGGCTTCAGTTGATATCAAACAATGCGGTGGTTATTTAAATATTGTCCTGATGTTCATTATGTTTTCTAAATAGTGGTAAATGAAAGCCACATGAATGACATAGCATTGTTGGTTTCGTTAGAGTAAAGATATCTCCACGATAGTACTGTAAGCGTTCCAAGTGAAGGTTTGCGACGCTTCGTTTCCTCTCTCTCTCTCCCCATTGGAGGAAAAAAGGAGGCGCTTAATTTAATAGTTAATTCTACTCCGTGACCTTCCCCCTCTTTTGATTATTCTCTGTGGTTGAATTCGGTCGTTTGAGAAGAGCTAGAAGTCGCTCATTAACTCCCCGGAAGCTGATTAAGGCACAGGCTCCAGGAGGTAATGGAGGAGGAGGAGGGGAAGGAAACGAGAAACAGGTAATAGGAAAAATTAGCTGCCAGAAAAGTTTTTAGGGATGGTGTCTTCAAATCAAATTGATATAGTCTTCAGATTTCTCTGTAAAATATCAAGAACACTAATAGTCTTTTGTGCTTATTTCTTTACGTGATTAATAGATCAGAATTCATTGATAGTGGAATAAAACTTGCTTTAGAATTTTATTTCCAAAGGACAAAATATGGTATAATCTAAATAGCTTGAGGCGTACAGAATTCTTAGGATTCTAACATTTTGCACTTGCTCAAGAACACGAGCATTAATTTTTGCCTGGGACAGGCAGTATTCTCAGTCTAAAGTTTCTTTGATCAGTCTAGAAAAATCAGTTTTAATAGAGACCACTTTTTTACAATAATTGATTTTAGCACATGCATACATGGCAAAGGAATACGGATTCGCTTGCCAGAGCGAGTAAATTGATCGATGAAGACAATAGGTGAGGTTAATGTTTGTAAACAATGAATCATATCTGGCACATGCGCAGTTGCTGGTGGGCAAAAGCGAACAATAGCAGACGACGCTCTCATCTAATTTAACTTTGTCAAGTGTTTTGTGCACACTTACATGTATGGCAGGGTAAGGTTTCTTTCTTGCATATTACATTGTATATGTATTCTCGTGTAGTGCTGTATTAATTTCTCAAAATGTGAAAAAAATATTCTCAAGGTGGGTTTTTAAGTTTTTCCGTCTGTTAACCTCACTTCCCATGAGAGGAAAAATATTTCATGGCAACAATAAATATTTGAGATTGAAATAAATATTTTGCTCTCCATAAAGGTTTAGAATCCAGTAGTTTCAAACAACTTTCACACGAGGGCAAGCTGTCTGTGTCACTACGTACACTCTTGATAGTGAAATGGTCTGAAATTCATTGGTCCTTTACCTCGATCCATTTTCTGTGAATCCCAACTGTTGCTCTAAAAACATGGAATTGTGATGTCAAGTATTGTTGGTATATGGGTTAAAATAAATAATTATATTGTATTGTGGTGAAGTAATAAAGTATTAAATTTTTTATGTTGTGAAATGGCGTGATTTTAAGCCGTCTTCCGAAACGATGTCCATGAAAATATGTAAACCTGTATAATTCAGTAGGAAAATGCTTTTATACTCTAATATTTTGCATAAGATTATATTATTTCATAGAGATCAACTTCAAATTGAAAGATAGGACAAATGAGATACATATGGATGAAAACTTCTGTCCATGTGTTGGTAGTGGCGGGAAAATATTATTGGAACGTCGATCTGGGCAATTTTATACTGAGTAAGTGCTTTACCTATACCTCCTGAGCAATTTGGGCCAGTTTACGAAGTGCTCTGTCTCACTGCTGTTTTTCATCTTAATTCTCTTTAAGCCTTGCATGAGCTGGACAGTTGGTGGCTGTCAGCCACTTATTTCTCCCGTCCTTGTCCTTTCGCTGGGAATTCGATGCCAGGATAGTTGGCTTCCTTTTCACCACCTCTTAGCGCATCCTACAACAACACACGAGTCACTGAACCATTGCTTATAAATAATTATGGTCAGCATTCGTCTGTTGAAGTAGTGAAGTGGAAAGGCTTTTTGCCCACCAGCCATGTTATTGTTTGGGACAGACGTGTTGATGACGTCACGTTGATGACTCCTATACAATCCATAGCCAGGTTGATTGGTTTTTCTTTTCGTAGCTTTTCTTTTATTTTGAATATCTCCAAGGTTAAATGTTTGAAAAAATCTGTGAGGTGTAGAATCAGAATTCTACTATTATCGTATTTCATCTTGTAATGAACTGAGCTTTACATAATTATAGTTAAAATGCCTAACGTATGTTATTGTGGACTGCTATGATAAACTTGCTAAACTTTTTTATCATGTAGTGAGTGGTCTGTTTGATCATGGAGGGGCTATTGAGAGTATTGTGCAATAGTTATCAAAGCCACTCAGTGAGTAGTTCAATGTCAGTAATATTCGTCAATTATTGTATTTTTGTTTCTAACAGTTGCAATTTTCTTGAAAGTATAAAAGAATTTTTAAGCATAAGGTTATCTTTACATTGTTTGTAATTGTGAAATAAAAAATATTTTTTCGAATGAGAGAAATAAGTTTGTGATGGATAACTCATGCTTTTTATCTAACTCAGAGAAGGGAAAGGAAATCTGAAAGAAGTCACCGTACTACTAATAGTGGTAGTTGTACGCGACATGAAGAAGCTTAAATTTTTGGAGCCTAAAAGACACAAGTATGTTTTCACGGAAAAGAATGCCCATCTGTGGACAAGTAGAAAATGATCAGAAGAATATAATTAATGAATAAATTGCATGAACAAACAATAAATACGTGATTATGGGTGAATGCAAGGCAAAGAGTAAACAAACAGAAAATACGCCGAAGTTTCTTCGGCACAATAAAGTTTTCTGTACAGCATATACTGCTGTATGAAACTCTCAGACACGGCCCATGAAACTTTCAGCCGTAGCCATGAAACTTTCAGCCATGGTCCGGTGGTGGTCTGTGCTGTTAGCACCTATAGTGGCGCAAGACTCATGATCATGGCTAACTTTAATCTTAGATAAAGTAAAAAAAAAAAAACTGCTAAGGCTAGAAGGCTGCAATTTGAAATATTTCATGATTGGAGGGTGAATGATCAACATACTAATTTGCAGCCCTCTAGTCTCAGTAGTTTTTTAGATATGAGGGTGTACAAATAAAAAGTGAGGGCGGACGCACAATTAATCATCTCAGTAGTAAAGACGCCTAATTATTTTGATCTATCACAGTCCTCCAATTCGACTGAGGGATATTTATAGTGTGGGGTTCCAGGTTGCATCCTGCCCCCTTAGGAGTCCATCACTTTTCTTACTGTGCGCCGTTTCTAGGATCACACTCTTCTGCATGAGTCCTGGAGCTACTTCAGCCTCTAGTTTTTCTAGATTCCTTTTCAGGGATCTTGGGATCGTGCCTAGTGCTCCTATGACTATGGGTACAATTTCCACTGGCATATCCCATATCCTTCTTATTTCTATTTTCAGATCTTGATACTTATCCATTTTTTCCCTCTCTTTCTCTTCAACTCTGGTGTCCCATGGTATTGCGACATCAATGAGTGGTACTTCTTCTGCTTTGTCAAGCAACGTCACGTCTGGTCTATTTGCACGTATCACCCTATCTGTTCTGATACCATAGTCCCAGAGGATCTTTGCCTGATCGTTTTCTATCACTCCCTCAGAATGGTGCTCGTACCACTTATTACTGCAAGGTAGCTGATGTTTCTTGCACAGGCTCCAGTGGAGGGCTTTTGCCACTGAATCATGCCTCTTTTTGTACTGGTTCTGTGCAAGTGCCGGGCATTCGCTTGCTGTGGTTTATGGTTTCATTTTTCGTATTGCACTTCCTACATATGGGAGAGATGTTATATCCATCTATTGTTCTTTGAACATATCTGGTTCATAGGGCCTGATCTTGTGCTGCTGTTATCATTCCTATAGTTTCCTTCTTGAGCTCTCCCCTCTGTAGCCATAGCCATGTGTCATCACTAGCTAGTTCTTTAGTCTGTCTCATGTATTGTCCGTGCATTGGTTTGTTGTGCCAGTCCTCTGTTCTGTTTGTCATTCTCCTGTCTGTATATTTCTGGGTCTTCATCTACTTTTATTAGCCTTTCTTCCCATGCACTCTTTAGCCACTCGTCTTCACTGGTTTTCAGATATTGCCCCAGTGCTCTGTTCTCGATGTTGACGGAGTCCTCTATACTTAGTAGTCCTCTCCCTCCTTCCTTTCGTGTTATGTATAGTCTGTCCGTATTTGCTCTTGGCTGTAGTGCTTTGTGTATTGTCATATGTTTCCTATGCTGCAAAGTTCTTCCTTCGTCCATTCCACTATTCCTGCGCTGTATCTGATTACTGGCACTGCCCATGTGTTTATGGCTTTTATCATATTTCCGGAGTTGAGTTTTGACTTGAGTACCGCATTGAGTCTCTGCATATATTCTTTCCTGATCATGTCTTTCATCTCTTGGTGTTTTATATCCCCTCCTTCCATTATTCCTAGGTATTTGTATCCAGTCTCATCTATGTGTTTGATGTTACTCCCATCTGGTAGCTTTATCCCTTCAGTTCTCGTTACTTTGCCCTTTTGTATGTTGACTAAGGCACATTTTTCTATTCCAAACTCCATCCTGATGTCCCCAGAAACAATCCTTACAGTCTGGATTAGGGTATCTATTTCCTTGATGCTGCGCATTGTATTTTTGAGGAAACTGATGGTGTTTTCCTCTGCCCCATATATTTTCAGGCATTCTATTAGCCATGTGTGTGGTATCATGTCGAAGGCTTTCTTATAGTCTATCCATGCCATGCTTAGGTTGGTTTTCCTTCTCCTACTGTTCTTCATTACCATTTTGTCTATCAGGAGCTAATCTTTTGTGCCCCTACACTTCCTTCTGCAGCCTTTCTGTTGGTGGGGGATGGTGTTTGTCTCCTCTAGGTAGTTGTATAGCCTTTCACTGATGATACCTGTTAGTAACTTCCACATTATTGGTAGGCAGGTGATAGGCCTGTAGTTACTGGCTATATTTCCCTTACTCTTGTTTTTTTTGTACTAAGGATGTTCTTCCTGTGGTCATCCATTTGGGTGCATGGTGATTTGAGATACAATGCTGGAGTTGTTCTGCTATTCGTGGGTGTAGGGCCTTGAAGTTTTCGAGCCAGTATCCATGGACTTCATCGGGACCTGGGGCTTTCCAGTTTGGCATTTTCTTAGTTGGTGTCTGACTGTGTCTGTCATGATCTCTGTGAATCTTTGTTTTATTCTCCCTGTTTCTTCTTCCTTGACTTCCTGGAGCCATATTGCATGTTTGTTGTGTGATACCGGATTGCTTCATATGTTTTCCCAGAGTCTCTTACTTGGTTCGGCTTCAGGAATTTCTTGGTGGTTGTCTTCCCCTCTTAGTTGGCTGTATAGTCTTTTCTGGTTGGTTCCGAATAGTTTGTTCTGTTGGTATCCCTTATTCCTGTTCATGTACCGTTGGATCTTATGTGCTTTGGCCTTAAGCCTCTGTTTTTAACTAGGGTATCCAAGTTACTCAATGGGTTAAACTGGAGATCTTCGCAACTTACTTGGAAAATGCAGAAATCAAACTGGCCTTCAGGTCAGGTAAAAACATAGTCATTAAATAGAGTTGAAAGCCTGCTTCAAAAGGGGAGTGCTAAGGTAAATTTTGGTGTTTATCTGAATTAATTATATTTATTATAGAAAACATATCTGAAGGATTGTTATCGTAACTGGGACAGGTAAGAGTAGTCACTCAATGCAGAATAAAATAATCAATGAATGGGATATTCTTGAAGGAAACATAATGAAAGCCTGCTTCAAAAAGCACCGTAAGGAAAGGGTGTAGTGGGGAAACCACTACACACACAAGATGATGCACAGATTCACAGCTGGCTAATTCCTGATCTGTAGTAGAAAACGCCTGTGAATCTGGAATGTGACGTCAGATTAAGGAATCGAGGGAGTTGTACATAGGGTGCCTAGAATGAACTAGATTCTGGTAATTTAGAATTTAACAACTACGTTACACTTCACGTAAATGCTTTGCAACTTGGAACAACACAATTAAAATCAATAATGGTCACACTGTAAGTATTTTGCACAACGAAAAGTCAACAGAAAACTAGTTATAGGTCGACAGGCTGGCTAAGAAACTTTAAATCTGGTACTTTACCTTCATCAGGAGATTTGCTTCCTCATATTTCACGGGGGCTGATGATAAGGAGGGCAAGTGAATAAGGCCACAGCAAAAGTATACTAGAGCCCGTGACAGCCTAATGTGTCTAAGATGGGTAGTTCAAGAGAGCAAGGGGAGGACAGGAGTCCTGGATAATGCCAAGTCAGTCAATCCGTGGCCTTACAGAGTTTCTGAGTGTTACGATGGTGCTCCTCATGGGGGTTAGTGTTGGTATGACTGTGTCACTGTGAGGTCTTTCATGCGGGTATGGGCGACACTGGCCCAAGTTCCAAGATGGCACACTCACATGGTCAGTCCTTTGCCTCTCTGTCAGCTGGCTTGCCTTGGACAAGGGTTTGCATTCCTCCAGGATAAGCACCTGGAATGTAAGGTCTCCCGGCTGTCAACTTGAACAAGGAAGGGGATTAGAGTATTTTCCCCCCACAGACAGTGATGAGAGTGAGATATTGTAGATGCAAATTTTGCCAACATCGTAAAATATAATAGCAAAGGAATAATTTAATGTTTTTTATTTTATCAGCTTTTGTCGTATGGGATGGCGTGTGAGACTTTTACGCTTTACAACAGGGGTGGCCAGACTTTTGGCCTCCGAGATCTACTCTAAAGACTGAAACTCTTTATGATCTACCATACTATATGATCACATAGTTATTATTACGGGGGAAAAAATACAAATAGTAGCATAGCACAATAAAAGACACACATATATAAATAAATATATATATATATATATATATATATATATATATATATATATATATATATATATATATATGTGTGTGTGTGTGTGTGTGTGTCTGTGTGTGTGTTTATTTTTGTTTTGTTTGTTTGTTTATAGATAGGATTGTGGGGGAACGGCAATCAACCAAACAAGTGACCGCGATCGCCTAGATATATAGATATATACTCAAACATACATGAGTACATTCATTCATATAGACAACTCCACATATAATTCGCTCTACCTCGGAAATAACACCGACAGGGAATTGTAATTGATAAGTGATAGTCTACTGATGGACTCAACCCACCAGCGGTATCTAGCAGAATTCAGTGATAAGTGCTCTACCAACTGGCCTGTTCAGTTGGTAGAGCAATTGTCATTAAATTCAGAGAGAGCTTCCGTCGGTGGGTCGAGTCCATCAGGTGACTATCACTTTTCAGTTATAATTCCCCTTCAGTATTATTTCTGAGGTAGTACTACTGGTTTGGGCATGAAATGAAATTTGTAGCTCTATGTTTGTTTATATATATATATATATATATATATATACATATATATATATATATACTATATGTATATATATATCAAGATTTTAAGCCAGAACCAAGGAAAGTTAAGATTTCTTATAACAAGATTCATTCATCCTTGTCTATATGCAAGTTGCTCCTTTGAACTGAGCCTCCATTCTCTAGAAAGCTATCTCTGCTCCCATTGGCAGTCCGGAATTTACCCCCCACAAGGATTGGGCAGCACTTACCGGGAGAAGTCTTAAAATGGCAGGGACACAGCAGTTCTTCCTCAGAACTTCCTCAAACATTGTTCTGCAGACACCACTTCACCCTCCCCTTCTGTTCCCCCTACCTCCTCTGGGGAAATCCCAAGTATTTTTATATGTCCGTAGTGCACGGAAATATCAGCAGATAAGAAGACTACCAAGCCCAGGATTTCCAGGTACTGTGAGAGTAAATTCCAGTTCAGCCAGGGAATTGTTTTGCCTTTAGTCTATTTAATTTCCATTCTTCCAAGGCGACTTCCCCCAATCTTGGTTCGATGTTGTGATTACTCCCCTTGTGATACTAGTAAACATCCCCTAGTTAATTCAGACAACATAATAGTTCCTTCTGTGAACTCCCAGACTCCCATTTTCGCCATCTTTCCAATCCCCTCTGAGCGGTTTGTTGATTGAAAGAAAGTAGTGTGTCACCCTCGCCCACATGTTTCTCTCACCCCAGTACTTATCCAGGATACAATCTCTTTGAGACAAATTGCAGACAAACACTGTGCCTGATTGTGCGAGAAATTGGGAATGCTTTGGAGTAAACCTTGCATTTTCAATAACCTGTTTGCGCAAAATTCAAAACGCCTTGTCTGGTTGCCCCAGCCACGTGTTTCCGGTGGATCGACAATCAACCACCTTATTAATTCCTGGACCTATGTAAATTTATGTAAATATAGTGCATTTAAAACTAAAGTCCAGCTTTTATGTAAATTCCTCCTTCCTCAGTAATATCGTCTTTCTGCCAGTTTTTTTCTCTTTTTTTTGTTGTGATCTCTCGTTCTTCCATCCAAGGCCAGTTTTTTAGTGTTAGACTACATTTTCTAGGGGAACTGAGCCACGAAGCATTAGGCATGGGGACGAGTGCCAAGGCCCCAGTTGATGCAGCAGCTGGAGCCGATGCCCCTGTGGAATCTTCAAAGGGCTTGAATCATTCAAGGCCCCCAATAGCATCGTCAAACCGACCTCAGAGAGGTCGAAGGAAGAAGGGAAAAGGGCATCGAGGTTTTGCGAAACCTTACAAGAGCCAATAGTCTCTCCGCACTATTGCCGGGCACAATGCTACCCTCTTATAGAGAATTCTGATCCTCTCCATCCAGAGGAGACTGCCAGATTCTGCTACTTCTACTTCCTTCTTTCCCTTTTGTAACTTTCTATTCTATTTTTTTCTTTTGTACTGTCTATATCTTCTTCCCATGGTTTCCTTTCCTCTTCTTTACTGCCTTTAGGCATTTATTGTATATTGTATGCTCTGCTTAGGCAGAGCCAAACCTGCCAGCTGTTCTGGCCTTATATAAAATAGTACTTCATTATGAACTACTGTCATAAAAGTGGCACAATTGGCACGGTGCCCTATTCTAGGCACTTAGAATTCCATTTGACTCGGCAAAATTTTAGCCAGCAAACATTGCTATAGCTCTAGAGATATTTTCGAAGCCTGGCCCGTTTATACATTGTTTTGATTTGATTTCTGATTTAGTGTTATTCCCTAGACTTTATATTTTGTGAAATTGCCATTGTCTGGTGAAATTTACATTTTGTGTAATCTTATTTAATCTATATGAGGAATTACTTCATTAATTTTACCCATGTTAGTTTGCATTTATGTTTACTAGGATGTAATTAATACTGTTAGGCTTCTTTTTGTGAGAAAAAGTTACCTAACAAAATCGTAGGGCCATTAACACACCTGTTCGCATCATATCGCCCCATAAGGGTAAACTAATAGTATGTGTTGCCTTAAACAATTAGGGTAGCAGTATTATATATGATTTAATTTACTGTGTAGGTTAAGTTTATCTAATCACTATTTGCTATTCGTTGTCATTTTCAGTGCGACGTTATATTTTTAAGAGTATTCTTTATTGGAACATAGCAAGTTGTTAGTCTTTAGTCATGTCACACTTTATTTTATAATTAATCATTAATCCTCTGCTTGTCGAGTAAGCCTTCATGAATATTATCATTGGCAGAGTTTGAATGTTGGTTATATATAAGTCCACTCAGGGGAGTATGGAAGGCTCAGTAATTTATATTTGTCATTTGTCCATATTTCTGGCTTGTCTTGTCTATTCCAAAACGTCTAGGGTTGAAATGTCCTCTAGAA
>NC_061108.1:70826305-70838805 GCF_015104395.2 Macrobrachium nipponense
TGAATATTTACTTCTACTGCCTTATGTATTGTAGGAATACAGTGCATGGGCATAATGTCATGATGCTTGTATCACCATGTGCAGGGCTAGAGTTCGATTCCCACTAGCGGCTTAGCGATTTAGTTGTACCTCTGTTGATAATAGCATGGAAGTAGTTAATTGGTTGGCAGACAACTGTGGTGGTTTGCAACTAGGTTGGAGAAGGCAAAGGATTCTAACATTATCTGGCAATACTGTGCAAATGGATATGCTTAGCACCTTCTGAAGCCTCCATCTTCAAGTGTGAGAGGCCTTCCGTGGAGTTCACTACTGTAGTTAGGCACATGCCTCACCCTCAGAGTTTGAAGCCCCGTGACGGGACTGAGGAGTGAAACGATGGTGCACGTTTCTGTATAAAAGAGTCAGTTGCCAGGGTTATGATTAGGAAGTAAAATGGCGGCTAGTCGACTGTGGTACGCTATAGTCAGAGTTAAGGTGGACGTACGTAGGTCTTGCAACGTTATCCCAAAAGGAAAAGGCTATCCATTAGAGGCAAGCGTCGATATATATATATATATATATATATATATATATATATATATATATATAGATATATATATATTATATCACACACACATACACACACACACATATATATATATATATATATATATATGTGTGTGTGTGTGTGTGTATGTGTGTGTGTGTGAGTGTGTGTGTGTCTGTGTTTGCGTGTGTGGGTGAGAGAGAGAAAGAGAGAGATATAGAGAGAGCGCAATTGGCTGTGATTATGTTATCGTTTCGTTGTGACATTTCAATGTAATATACATATCATTTTGTAACGCAGAATAAAGGAAGTTTTTATAAAAAACAATATGTTTTGTATGCCCGTCCGATTTTTTGACGTTGAGATTTATGTTTAACAACTAATTACGTGCCTCGTTATTTATTGATCGGTTAATAAAGACAACACTTATAATTTTGATTATTATTTTGTTGACTATTATGATGAGAGTATTAACCGAGGCGATGATACTTGTGGTTTGCCCAACTGCAGCATTCAAGCTAGAGGGAGTGGTTCCCCGCCTATTTCCAGTGTCAGTAATCAAAACCATTTACATATTTTCATATTTATGACTGAGATATTAGTTTGGTTACAGTCTTCCACGAGAGCGTTGTCACGCCTCAACAAATAAATTGTTAGAGCATTTTCACGTGAAAATCTATATGAAGCTGACATTTTTAGAGAGAGAGAGAGAGAGAGAGAGAGAGAGAGAGAGAGAGAGTTACTTTCCTTCAGTACCAAAGCTGAAGAGGGTTGGGGAGGGAATAACATCAGATAAAAAAAGGAAGCCACAAGCTGAAACGAGGAAAATGATTGATACTGAATATCTTCCATCGATTTCCTCAACATTACATCAGTAGAATTAGACCTTAGAGACAGCAATAGCAACAGACGGTAGTGTCGCTTATGCCCTGCTTTCCCTCAGAGATCACGGAGAGACGGCGGTGTGCATAAATTCAAGGAGTGTAGCACCTTGATGATGGTGATATTAGCAGAGGTCATGAACCAACACAAGGGGGGCGGAGGGGCGTTGTGATTCCCTGTGGGGTTGTTGGCGCTTGTGTTAGAAGGAGGTTTAGAACGAGTGGGCGGTCTTCCAGATGGTTTTTAGTCTGGTTAGAGTAACCAGACTACCGATTTCAAGAAAAACCATTCGGTCTAACCAACACTTCCGCATATTTTCTCTGTCTTTTTAGCTGCAATGAAACGATTAGTTCGTCATATTTAATATATAAAAAGAACTGGTGATAATCTCACTGCTACCAGCGTTCTTGACTCTAATAACATAAGTCATAATGAGAAGATGAACGAAAGGCTGCTTGTATTGTAAAAGGTATAAGATCTGGCATTACGAGGAAGTTCACAAAGGAAATACCACTAACGTACTAATGCTCATCAGTTCTCGTAGAAGAGACGCCAAAATGGCATATTCTTGCGTAATTAAAAGAGCGCCTTCCACGAAAGCCCAGTGGCGCATGAAAACTGAATAAAATCGAAATGGTTATGAATAAAAGGGGTTTCATAATATCTACACTTGCGGAATGTCTGTAACCGGTTTCCCTCTCTTACCTGGGTGAATGATACGTTGATTTATTTTTGTTGTTTGGTTTCCTCATGTTGCTTAGTTATGTACTCTCCTGGTTGGTGCATACATAGAGAGTATGAGATGTGCTTTTATATTTATGTATACATAAATACATACATACATACATAAATGTCTATTTTAGATTTCTTTGAATTGTTTATTAGACTCACCTGAACTGAAAGGTGGGTATGCTTTTATATTGAAAATTTTCCATTGTCCCTGTGCCAGCATATATGTATCCGCGTATGTATGTATTTATATATGTGGTACTGGTAGATGAATTCAAGCAAATTTGGTGCACATTTTCTTGTAGAGAGATGTTGGGAGGGAAGAGAAGGCGAAACCTAGAAATGCTAAGCAGATAGAATGAAGAAGCATCAGAAAGGAAGGGGCCCAGTACCCAGAAAGAACGAATATCTGCTTAATGTTAAACTAAGCAAAAAAAAAAAAAAAAAAAAAAAAAAAAAAAAAAAAAAAAAAAAAAAAACATCAAAACGCTTCACCAAACTGTTGTTCGGGATAAACGGGGACTGGCTCAGAGGAAGAAATTCTGTAATGGTCACTGCCAGAATCATAGTTGAATGGTTTAACTATTGATAAAATTCCTGAGCAGAAACTTCTACGATATGAGGCGTTTCATGCACCTCCACAGACAGCTTATCAGCAGGGCATTGAACCCCGTGCAGAAGCCTTCATTCAAGCACCCTCGTTCTTCCTGGTAATGATTGTCCATTTTTCTATACTTATCCAGCACCTTCTAGGTCTTCCTCTCTTCCTTACTCCCAATACTGAATTTCCCTTCTATAGTAATCGCGCACACGAATTGCATGCGTGATTATGCTCGCTTTAATGCGTAAAGATCAAATGAAATATTTTACATAATTTATACGGAAATCATTAATTTAATTTTAACACATACGGTGATAGTCGAAAAATACATTTTACACAAATAGTCATTCACTGGAAGGTGCATCGTAGGTAACAGATCCTAGTCATTAACGAATGATGAAATGAGAAGTGTTGTTGTGTTGTTGTTAATGATACCAATATTGCATGTTTTAATAAAACATCAGTCAACGAGCAACATCATACTTTACCCTGTCTAATGAATAAATAGTTTCTTTAGAAATTGTTATGGTATTGTTATGATTATTATGGGATGCGTGGAATGAAATATAAGAACAATAAATACAGAGAGCAGGTCCTCTGTAAGAGTAATGTGTGTCTTCAGTGTGGAACGTTATGGTCTGAGTTTTCGTACTGTGTAGGCACTGGGCAGTGCATCTGCGAGATAAATTTTTAAAAATGAATATTAACAAGTAAGCGGTAAATGAACAGATGATGAGCCTGCCATGAAGTGTAACTATTCAAGTAGTAGGTGGCTTTAAACAGTCATATTTTGCCCAGAACATACAACCAATGCATTTGTGGCAATGAAGACTTTTGGATGTGAACAGCCTACCATCTGCCTTCATCAAATTTTATACTAAATTTAGTACTTGTAGAGGGGTTTTACATGCATCATATAAGTTAATAAAGAAGCAGTGAAATAGACCTACTGACCAAATATACTTCGTAAAATTACCCAATTTGTTTATTGCAATCAACAGTAGTGATTCCATATTATGTGATAAGAACCTTGGGTAGTTCAAATGCCCCATGTTCTCTCAGATATAAAGGAAAGAAGAATAGGGAAGAGAGAAAGAAGAAAAATAAGGGAAAAAAAGGAGGAGGATTCAAATCTAAACTCATTGTCATGCTTGCTGTCCATCATAAGGACAAGACGACAATGGCATCTGGGTAGCATTACGAGGGAGAAAACCACAGAGATAGGCAGAGGCCAAGGAACAGCTGTGGGGGGAGGGGGAGGAGGAGGACGAGGAGGACGAGGAGGGAGACGATGGCTTAGAGGAGACGGAGATGATGAGAGATAGAAACAGGCGATAGAAATGGGAGATAGATTCATATAGATCACCAGTGAGACAGGCAGGAGTGAGGGACCCCCCGCGGTTAGGAACCTGTTCTGACCACGTCGAATCTCGCCTCCACCCTCTATCCTCCACATACTGATGATGAGACCTCTATCTCCCTGTTCTCCTACCACCACCACTGCCTCTCTCTCTCTCTCTCTCTCTCTCTCTCTCTCTCTCTCTCTCTCTCTCTCTCTCTCTCTCATGGTTTCATTTCACTTGTGCTATGTTTAATCTTTTCTCTCAGTCTCCGAATTGTGGATAGCAGCGGAACGGTAACTTAACCCACACGTTAAGAGTAGTCTGTTGTTGCTGTAGTTTCCTATTAAGTGGCCTCGCTGCCCTCAGTTGTAACGGATGTTAATTTATTATTTCACTTTTGTCTCCTTATTCTAGTTTTGTTTCATCTCTCTTTCGTCTTACCTAACTAGTTTCTCCATTCACTTTTTTCACATCTTAAAAACATCCATATTTTATCCATTTACTTTCCCTCATTTGTATGAAGCTTTCTTAGACCTTACAAAATAGAAATGTTTAGGATACCTTTTATTTAAAGTCAGAAATACTTATATATAAGGCTTGTGTCTCGCGATGACCCGTTTTGTTCCTAGAGTGACGGAAGTACTGTCATTACTGAAAGTCTATGGGCTGTAACGATGAATGAGCTGTAATATCTTAGGGCGTTCATCTGTAATTTTGTTTTCTGTAATCTATCAAATCTTACTTTTAATATTATTAAAATATATGTCCACAATAGCTGCTACTTTCCTTTCTTAGGTCACTGAACTTTTGATGTTTCCCAGTTATTCCTTGTTATATTATGTGCATATAACAATTATCTTCCACCGATCCATCGTTGTCCGGACAACTTGCTAGATAGTGGTAAAGTTCCTTTAACGAAATCCTTATGCGAGTAAGAATCCTTTTTCGTTGTTGAGGTTTTTGGGGGAGGGGCAAATACCAATGATGTTTCTCTGCTTATCCAACGTCTCCAGTGGGGAGATCTCATTCTAAATGGAGAGATTCGACTAAAATAATAGTTTGTCCTTATTATTCTTCTTCACCAGCATTTAGTTGAAGGCATTTAACAATATTTTCTCCTGGGCAGAATCATATGTACTTGTTCGTATTCCATATAGAGAAATGAACTGTATATGCATTAGGCAGGCACAGATATAGGCCAACATTTTAGATTGATTCAGGTCAAAATAAATTCTTTTAATATCTAGCACTTCATCTCGGATAACAAGTGGAATACGAGATACATTTTTATTTAGGCTATAAGGATTTAATGTTATAGCATATGGACGCCATATAGTAAAAGTAAACCCCTTAAACTTTAGGTAGCTACCGTTAAGAAATCACTGAAATCATTTCAGTGATGGGTCTTTAACGCTTCATATTTCGGTGCAATTGTCACTTTTTTTTCTGAAAATACATTTATTAGGAGAAACTGTAAAGAATTTTGAATACCAGTAGAAATCATCACCACATCATTTATCAACGTTGTATTCCTTGATCACATACGAGCATTTTAGTGTGGCTGCAGAATGGCAAACGTCTTTGATTTGATATGAGGAAGAGCAAACATAAGAGCATATAAAAAACGAGTTTTGACTCATTCTCTGCCTTTACAGATCTTAGGGCTTCGCTAAAGGAGTGTAGATGATGGAAATATTGGACCCCATTTCTTGAATTATCTCAATGTTAATGAGGTTCAGTGTGTTCCCTACACGGAAATTATTTTATATAGTTGGTGAGCACTAGATATTTTATAAATTAGCTTTTTATCTGTATTCTCATTTATTCACAAGGATATTTTGGACAATCAGCTGGCACTTCAAAACTTATATTTATTCCATGTTGCATTCACTCCATTCTTTGTGTTGTATGATGAAGATAGCTATTTTAAACCACCAGAATTTATTAGTTCTCATTTTAAAATCAGGTACTGCAATAAAGTTTGAGGAAAAAATCGTTCGCTCTTTTATTTATTTATTTATTTATTAATGTAACGATCTCGCGTGACATCAAACGCTATGTACGTTGGAGGATATAATTATAGAGAGAGAGAGAGAGAGAGAGAGAGAGAAGAGAGAGAGAGAGAAATTAACCGAAGAAGAAAGCTGTTGTAATGTAACCGGTGCCTTATAAAGCTCCTGCTTGTTAGTAGCTCTTGTGGAATTTCTTTTCTTGTGGCTCGATTGTTTCTTGGTTTACGGCCCCAAGAGATTACGTCTCGTGATCTGAGAAATGAATACTAATCAGTGTTAGGTCTCTGTCATAAAACCCTTGATTGGGACGACTCTTCCTTCATCCTCTCTCTCCTCTCCTTTCTCTTCTCTTGCCTTACTCCTCATTTTAGTAGTATATATACATATTCATATATATATTTTTGTATGTTGTATGTATGTATGTATGTATGTAAGTATGTATGCCTGTTTAATACAAACAAACAGTTATACACAAATCATGTTTCCTTGTTATCGACTTTATACATTTATCTCTATGATTAAAACTGAGTACATTTTTAGCATTCTTGGATTATAGAAAATGGAGAAAATGAACTTGGAGAGGCGAGGTGACGGATACTCTCCAGGCATCAAAAAGAGTGATTAAAAGGTACAAGATCATTGCCCAGCCTGTGCAAGGGTCCACTCGCTGCTGGTGAGTTATGCGCGTTGATGCAAGAAGCGGCTATGACACCATGAGTTTCACGTTGCAAAGAGCTTCATCCTAACATAAGTTTTAAACTTGTTCCCAGTATTTGGAGATATCCGTTTGTTGATATAAAGCTGTGTGTGTGTGTGTGTGTGACTTCGGACAGAAAGAAGACAACAAATACACTCTTCTCATCAGTCATGGATTAAACGGTAGAAAGTCCCCATAGCCTCACAGCCGTATCCTACACAGGTGTTACATAGTCAGCAACCCACTTTCCTTACATTTAACCTTATTTTACACAGACCCTTGTATCATGAAAATTACGATTATTCCTTCATGGTAACAGTTTTGACTCTCCGTCAATAAAACATTCTTCTCTCTCTCTCTCTCTCTCTCTCTCTCTCCCTCTCTCTCTCTCTCATCTCCATCTTATTCATGCCTTTGTTTTTGTTTTCATTACTAATCTTTTTGTTCTTCCCTGGCTGCCTTATCTTTAACGAATCGTTCATTCTTTTTCCCATTAATCATGTCTTAAGAATTTTAGAGTCCCTTTTTAGTCCAAATTTCCTTATGTCCTGTAACCTATGCATACGTACTTTCTTTTTCTTAGTAGCCTCATTTCCAGATAACTTTGAAAGATTTTTCCCGCGTTGGCGTTCTTTCTTACTTGGCCATTTCGAAGCTATATTAATATTATCCCGCATAATTATCATTGCAACATTGTCCATTGACTTTTCAATGCTTTGTTTAATAAGAATGTTTCTCAAGGAGCTGTGTCCCTCACTGAAGCGGGCATTAGTACTCTTTCTTGCAGTTATTATATCGAGAGAATCCTTCTAGACAAGTTTCTGCCTTTGCCCATCAGAGACAGACGTGGAAATACCCATGGGATTCATCCAGCTTCAGTGTTGTGTCTTGGACTAGTGACTTAAAACGAAATTGATTAACACCATGCGAATTTTCCAAATTATGGCCCTCCCTAAGGTGGCGTTTTAGTACCGGTAATTAGTTTTGTTTGCCATGTTGAGATTTGACTAACATTTATTCTCTTGCTCGTTAGTGCCCTAATTATACCAGCAAACTCGTCCCCAACCCATAATTATAGTTACTTTGGCAGTCCAGATTGGTGGAATTTATTGGAGTTTTGTTGTCTTTCTTACACGTATTTTTTGGAAACATGTTTCTGCGTAAAATGGAAATAAAGAGAGAAAAAAATCAGGAAAAAAGATAAAAGTGGCAGTGGATGACCTTTTTCTATTCAGTTATGCAGATGAGGGTCTAGTTAAAGGCCAAACCCTCTTCCCTTTGGTCAGTCAGGTGTGATGGCAAAATTACAAGAAGGAGAAAAAGACTTACTCTGCCATTTGCACCTGCAGATATATAACAGCCCGGGGACAGTTGCCCCAATCATAACTAACCTCCTCCGAAAGCTGACTTACGATTGGTCATTAGGGCTAAGCGTTCGCTTCGTCTGGAGAGTTAATTATTCGGCACCGAGACGCTGTTACAGTCAAGAAGGGCATTTTTGCTTGTGTGTGTAGTTCCCCGACTTGTAATTAAGCAAGAGTTGAACGAGGTGTTTCAGGCGAGTAATTCCTAATATTATAGAACTCCGCCACTCTCACAGATGTAAATGAGAACGGGCAGTATATGGTCTGGCCTCCAATGGACGTTCCCTCGGAGGCCGGAGTACAAAAGACCTCTTCTTTTTGCTTCCTTTATTTATTATCGCCACTCAGCGTTTTTATAGTTACTTTCGCGTTTGCTGTTGCGCTTTGCCTTTCTTGTTTCAAGGAGCAGTTGCTTAGAGACTTAACAGGCTAAGTTATAAATGTCTCGCTCCTCGGAATTTAAAGTTGCGAGCAGTTACTGCGCCTAAATGCTTTCTGTAATTACAAAAGCTGTCTTGAGTCATGTCTGGAACGACAAACCATTGCAGGAAGTTCACACTTCTGCAGCACTCGCTGCTTTATTTGAATAGGAAGTTCTGAGGTATTACAGTATATCACCACGAGGAACCTGATGTAGTTAAAATGCCGCAGAAAATAATTTGCATGAAGTCTATACATAAAATTCGGAAGCTGTGTGGCAATTTTTGTTATCCTATAGAAAACAGCAGAACCAATTAACATGTGCTGGAAAGAAAGGAAACTAGATATTTCATCAAGTTTATCACCTTCGACTGACAGGTTACGAAAAAAAGAAGCTGTTATTTTCTTGAACACTAGGATGGTATATTTCTGTTATTCGCTTGCTGGAAATTATTCCGATAAGTGGAAAATGTAGGACAACATCGTACCCATATCTGAAAAAGTTTGATTCAACTCATTTTGAGTTATCGAATTGTACGTATTTTTTGTGGTGGACCTCATTGCGTTCAAATTTGGATGCTCAACTCAAAAAAGATTATTCTCAATTTTATTTTAAATGGGTGGCAGTGGTTGTCAAATAAAGTTTCTTAATTTTTTATTTTAGATTTGTAGACGTATATTATAGTAATAGCACTTAAGACTGGCACAGATTTTAGGAAACCCCACTTTAAAGCTTTCTTAGTTCCAAAGGTCATGTTAAAAAAATAGCGCGAGAGCGACGCGAGTATGCCTGCCGTGTTAGTATAACTCTATATTTAGTTACGGTGAAGGTACGTATTTACAAGGAAGCCCCGATGTAAGTTTAGTCTTTAACAGACTTGAAATTTAATTATCCACATCAGATATTGCTGCCTTTTGATTCCTGGGAATCATTGCGACTTAAAGTTTGCCTTAGGGCTCGTTTACGTTTGTTCTGACGGCAACAGCATACCGTCAGAAACATGGTACAGAAGTGTTTATCTTCAACATCGAACTAATCTCTAACTAGCAGGTGCCAGGCGCTAAAGTTCGTCTGCAATAATGAACTTCATTTAAGTGATCTGACATTCATGATTGCAATAATTTGGTCATGTTTTGTTGACACGTTTCTTGCATCGTTGGAAGTCAGAAGTTGGAAGTTTTTGCCTCACTCGACCAGTAGATCTTATATAAATCCTCTCTCTCTCTCTCTCTCTCTCTCTCTCTCTCTCTCTCTCATATATATATATATATATATATATATATATATATATAATAAAAGGATCCCATAAAATTCCTAAATATAGAAAGTTAGTACTATATTTCAGAAACTGCTGCCCCTCTATTCAGGTAGGTAATGAATGAGAAACTTTACAGTAAGGCGATTTTATGGGCTCTTTTATTAGATTGAATTCTGTTCTACCAGAACATTTTTACCATTCATGTATGTGTGTGTGTATATATATATATATATATATATATATATATATATATATATATATATATATTGTTTGTGTGTATTCTGCCGATTTCCTAACAAGGAGTAATTTAAAAAAGAATATAATGACCATTGAAACATACTATATACTTTAATAGCTGATTAGTGGATGAAACCCTATGCAAAAAATAACCACAACCGGGGCTGCCTCATAAACGTATATAGAAGGCTCATCAGGAGCACGTCAAACCCCAAAAAACACAATGCACGTGTACTTTCACATATCCTGGATAAACTGAAAGGTAAATTGATATAAAAGCACATGCATGCACAGAGACAGATATATGTCTATGTATGTATAAACAGTAAGATGTTTTCAAACAGAATGGTACCATCTTTTCATTGATACACCATACTAATGTTTGGGAATCAGTGTCCTCTATCTTGACGTCATGAAACGTGAATAGGCAGTGAATTGGTGCCATAGGAAGTATGCAGTCTATATATACGATAATTTCTAAAAATAAGATATATGTACTACTGGAATGTAATCTAGTTTAAAAGTATATCAAATGATACGTAGATCTGTGATTCAATGGCAAACTGAGCGCATTTGCAAAATATAATGATTACTCTAAAATAGGAACTGTTTAAAACCAGCTATGATATGTCGTTCTCTTACATGTAGGTATAAGTGACGTAAATAATGTACTCATATCGTACTGGCTAACAAAGCCTTTGTATGAAAGCTAGCCTACTACTGACAGCAGAAAGGCACATACAAGGCACTGAGTTTTTAACCAGAAAGAGATTTCAAACCTGTTAGAGATCCGAAATTTTCACAACCACACACTCATATTATATATATATATATATATATATATATATAGATATATTTATTATATATTTTTATATATATATATAATATAGTTATTACCCTATATAATTCTATTATAATTATTATAATATATAATATATATTATAATAAAATATATTATGGATTTGAAAAAAATCATATACGTATATTGACAATTATCATAAATTTACACATGACCTTTTTAGTCTCTCAAAATTTACGGTAAAAACCCCTTTGATACTGAATTCATCTGCTCGGGTTTTTTGGATGCGATACGGAGAGGACAGTGACCCATCTACTTGGCTACCAGGGAGGCTGAAAGTTGATTTCGACTCTGCAATACAATCAGGCTTTGCACTACGCAACGAATTCAACTCGTCTCCATCATCACCGCCAAGTGCTAAGTTTGTGATATGCTACCATATTTATCATTTTGTTTCTTACTCGGGCGAGGATTCGAACCTGTTTTATAGTAACGTCGAATGCAGGTTCTCATATGGATTTGTGTTTGTGTGTACGTGTGCCTATGTGTGTATGTGCGTGAGTATAGGAGAATCTTTGTATGAAATCGTCTTCATTTAATTAACAAATGAACGAGGACTACCGATTATCTGCAATATCTAACGGGTAAAGCTTTGAGCACTGAGACTTATGCACTCATACCAATTTTTCCTTGTCGAACGCGAGCGATTTATTTGCATCCCAGTCGAGAACTCTATGCAGACTTCTTGCTTGTCCTATCTGTTAGAGAATGGCTTCATAAAGTAGATATGAAGAAGAGGAGAGGCGTGCTCGATTGCCTCCAGCCCGCGTCACGGAAGGGTTTGTCTGCTGAATAGCCGAGGTGTCTCATGTCCCCGAGTTATCGTAAGTTATCATGGGAGCTCGCTCAATGTATTGTTATATTGTAGCGGTGTGAATGTTATCTCCAAGACCCCAGAAGACAAGGCTGTTGCTGTTTGTTTTGAGGGGATGAGGAGATAGGTAAGGGGCGGGTAAGGGTTGCCCATTGGGATGGGGGATTGGATAAGGACCATGGAATGGCAGGGGTAGGAGAGAGAAGGCTAGCAGTTGAGTTATGCACATGACCTGTTTGTATAACCACTACTACTGGTCTTACCTTTATTTTGGCATATGTGTCGCGACCGTTCACAACACTGTTGCTCTTTATTAAGGCTGTTGGTTAAATAAATTGTTGATTGATGGTACAAGCTCGGGAGGTGGTACAAGGAAAGAAAGATAGGTGGAGCGATTTTATTAGTGGGATCCTTGGAAGCTCACAATTCTGATGCTTGTTTTTGAATAGTCTTGCGAATCCAAATTTCATATCACTTAGCCTTTCGTTTTTCATTTGTGTCTTCCCTTTATTGTACTTAATTTTAATTATATTGAATCATATTTCATTTCCAACTGTTAAAATTCATTAATCATTTCTCTCGCCCTCTTTTCCAAGGTTGCGATTCCAGCTCCATAGTTCTCGTCTCCAGAAAACAAGGTTGGTCGAAGATGCCATTCATTGTATCAGCGGTTTCTTTTCATATAATATTAGAGAAATTCAGACTAATTTTGGAAAATATGTTAACAATTTAGACTTTATTACAACTGTCTCTATTG
>NC_061108.1:70841305-70931305 GCF_015104395.2 Macrobrachium nipponense
CAAGGGTGTGAGTTACTCTCTTAATCGTCTCCAGGTGGGGAATTTTATTTTATTGTTGGGTGTGTCTCTGGTCTTGTCTTTAGGGGGTCGGTAGAAAATTACGTTTGCTTTTTGAATTGCTTTCTCAATTATATGGTCAGGATACTTTAAAGATGAAAGTTGCTTGCAAATTAGTTCAAATTCTTTTTCCAGGAAATCTGGGGAACAAATTCGTAAGGCTCTTAAGAATAGGTTGCTAGCTACACCTATCTTGATAGTATTGTCATGATAGCTAAAGTAGTGAATATATGAAAGTGAGAACGTTGGTTTTCTGTATAGGTAAATTTGTATTCTGTCGTGTCTCTGATTATTAAAACATCAAGAAAAGGAATTTTGTTGTCTGTTTCCCATTCAACTTTAAATTTGATGCTGGGCACTAATGTGTTTAATTTTGAGAGGAATTCATTAAAATTACCCCACTTATTATCCCAATGTTAGTATGTCATCCACGTATCTCATCCACAGCATGTTTTTGGGTTTTATTGCATTTTATTACTGTAGTTTCAAAGTATTCCATGTACAGATTGGCTAAAATAGGACTTAAGGACTACCCATACTACACCCGAATTTTTGCTTGTAGAATGATTCCCCGAATGAAAATACGTTATTAGATGCACATAATTCAACTAACTTTATTATTTTTGTCGGGGAATCATTCTACAAGCAAAAATTCGGGTGTAGTATGGGTAGTCCTTTTAAGTCCTATTTTTAGCCAATCTGTACATGGAATACTTTTGAAACTACAGTAATAAATGCAATAAAACCCAAAAACATGCTGTGGATGAGATACGTGGATGACATACTAACATTTTGGGATATAAGTGGGGTAATTTTAATGAATTCCTCTCAAAATTAAACGCATTAGTGCCCAGCATCAAATTTAAAGTTGAATGGGAAACAGACAACAAAATTCCTTTTCTTGATGTTTTTAAAATATCAGAGACACGACAGAATACAAATTTACCAAATACAGAAACCAACGTTCTCACTTTCATATATTCACTACTTTAGCTATCATGACAATACTATCAAAATAGGTGTAGCTAGCACCTATACTTAAGAGCCTTACGAATTTGTTCCCAGATTTCCTGGAAAAAGAATTTGAACTAATTCGCAAGCAACTTTCATCTTTAAAGTATCCTGAACCATATAATTGAGAAAGCAATTCAAAAAGCAAACGTAATTTTCTACCGACCCCCTAAAGACAAGACCAGAGACACACCCAACAATAAAATAAAAATTCCCCACCTGGAGACGATTAAGAGAGTAACTCACACCCGTGGGAAATCCAACCCTTTTGCATTTACCTACCCAAATACCTTAGCCAAATCCCTGATTAACGTCCAACAAAAGACATCGCCCAAAGACTCTGGGGTATATGAGATCCCATGCCAGGACTGTGACCAATCTTACATCGGATTTACAGGTAAATCACTTCCCCAGAGATTAATACAACACAAACGGTCAGTTAGGTATGGACAACAGAACTCGGCTATTTCAACCATATAAATGAACATAACCATAGAATAAACTGGAATATGTCACGTGTAATTTATAGCAGCAACTGCCGGTACAAGAGTCAAATGATGGAATCGGCCTTAATAAAAGAGAAGCAGGTAATGAACATCTCAAAAGGGAATTGGACATCAGACATCGTCGACGCAGTGTTCATTCAACCAACGCTTAAGAAGATTAAAGGAAGATTATCAGCGGGGGTGACCTAAATTGGCTTACTTGTGGACGAATCTCTTGGTATAAATACCACCTTTTCTGTAAACTTTTCTCATTCATATACCTGAAGAGAGAGACAGCAGTCTCTGAAATATAGTACTTTTCTCTCTACATTTTGGTGTTTTTATGGGCTCCTTTTATTAGATGGAATTCTGTTGTTACAGAACATTTTTACCAGTCATATATATATATATGTATATATATATATATATATATATATATATATATGTATGTAGTATATATATATATATATATATATATATATATATATATTATATATATATATATATATATATATATATAATATATATAGTATGTATGTATATATATTTATATATATATATATATATATATATATATATATATATATATATATATATATATATAAATTTATAACATATAGTATTTATAACATATATGATGTATGTATGTGTTTAAATCCATATATAAAAAATCGATGATACATGTATATGTGTGTATGTTCCAAATACACTTTGAAACACTTTTAGACATAAGAGTCTAAACTATAGTTTTCAAGGTCTCTAAGATGAATAGTGATACTCCTGATGCCCATTATGTCCAAATTCAGCCCCAATTGCGGGGTGAGAATCGGATGGGAAGGGGTGAAATGTAAAATGAACTGAAATGATAGGCGTTAGTGTGTAATCCATAGTTTTTGAAGTAGCTGAGAAGAACAGGGACACTCTTCAAGTCCAATTCAGCCCCAATAGGGAGGGGATGAGGAATGGAAAATGACAGATATTAGTGTCTAATCCATAGTTTTCAAGGTTGCTGATGCTCTTCAAGTCCAAGTTCTGCCTTGATAGGAAGGGGGGTTGAGAAGTGGATGGAAAGGGGGTGACATTTAATATTAACCAAAAACTACAGATATTAGTGCCTAATCCATATTTTATGATGTCGCTGAGAAGAATAGTGACTCTCCCGATGCTCTTGAAGTCCAAGTTCAGCACTGATAGGAAGGGAAGTTGAGAAGGGGTTGGAAGGGTGACATGTAAAAATAACCTAAAATATAGTTTTCAAGGACACTGAGAAGAATAGTGGCCCTCCCAATGCCCCTTAGGTCATAGTTCAACCCCAGTCACGACGGGGTTAAAAAGGGAGTGGGAAGGGGTGACATGTAAAAATAACTGAAAGCAACAGATATTAGTGTCTAATCCATAGTTTTTTAGGTCGCTGAGAAGAATAGTGACCCTCCCGATGCCTTTAAGTCAAAGCTCAGCCCCAGTAGGGAGCGGGGTGAGAAGAGGGTGGGAAGGGCGTGACATGTAAAAATAATCGAAAACAACAGATATTAGGGTCTAATCCACAGTTTCTGAAGCCCAATTTCAGCCCTGATACAAAGGGTGTGTGAGAAGGGGTGGTAAGTGGGTGACATGTAAAAATAACTTGACGATAACTGAAAACAATAGATATTAGTGTCTAATCTACAGCTTTTAAGGTTGCTGAGATGAATAGTGACACTCCTGAAACCCTTGAAGCCTAAGTTCAGCCCCATTAGGAAGGGGGGAGAGAAGCAATTATCTTAACAGCAATGAGAGAGAGAGAGAGAGAGAAGAGAGAGAGAGAGAGAGAGAGAGAGAGAGAAAGTTTATTGGTTGTAATCAGAGATTTCCTGGACAGTGCCAGGTTTCAGTTGTGAGTGGCACAAATAGTTCATCAGAACAATCCCTTAATGTCACCATAAGTCACTTAGTGTTAAAATAAGATCAGCTTAGTTTAATCTCACTTGACGTACCATTCGCGCCTCTCCCAGCCTTAAAATTTCCTTGCAAGTCATAGCGAATACATTCATGTGATATCCAGGAACTCCTTGAGAATTCCAGAAAGGATTCTCGACTTAGCAGTAGCATGGACAGCGGCAACTTTGAGAACACTTGGTCAACCCTTAACGGGCCCTTCAGAAGATCTCACAATGCTGACTGTCTCTTATGTCTATTGTCAAATGCACTAGCTGTCTTTAGTGCTTCACTCCACCCAGCTAGTAGGACACCTGTATTTGGTCACAACATCCGGGGAAAAGGGACAAATTCAGTTTTCACACCTCTCCTTATCCTAATGTGTCAATTCCATGGAGTTTATTCATGATAGTCGTACGACCATAGCTATCACTGAACCCAGCTGTCCCTATCGAGTTGAGAGAGGCTTATCCAGTCCGGTGCCATGGCTTAAGCTAGAAGCCTACTATCTTTCATATTGGACTCATACGCCAGATGAAGCCCTAATTCACCAACTTATCCAACACATACTACAGCCTTTGTGAACAACAATTTTAGTCACACCCTACTTACACCCTTCATTGGCCGCAAGAAGAAATACATTTTCATCGACTATCATCCCAACTAAGTCATACTACAACGAACGTCAAGTCCACTTACTAAATCAGGTAATGTGCTGAGAGAATTGTATTTCCAACTAGATCCGTCTATAATTCCAAATCCCATTTCTAACCATCCTCTCCATTCCCATTCCTAGATCCTCAATCGCCTTTTGAATTTGTTTCCCAAATTCCCATTCCAGTGAATTGTGACATATACATACATACATATAAAAAGTAAATATATGCTATTTGGGCATATATTCTCTCTTGTGCAATTTCTATTGAAGTCAGTGGCATATTTGGCAGATACTATCTTCTTGTCAAGACTTTGAATCTATCTATACTTATTCTTTTTCTCTTTTGGCAAACTTCTCACGAATAAGGAAAAATGATTAGAGATTCTTTCCATTTACTTTTTCTTTTTCTGGTTGACAGACCGTTTCTCCGCTTATCTTGATGGCATTATCAGGATTGGATTATAAATCAGCATACTGCATGTGGACGTTTGTATTTAAGACTTAACATAATTGGGGTGATGAGTTTCTGTTGGTTGGCGGGTCTCATTCTTTTGTGGGCTGTCTGAGCAGCAGAATAGGAATTCCTGGACGCGTCCTATGCTGCTGATATAAACCTCACTGATGGACAGAAATAGATTCTCAACCTTTGCCTTAAATATCATTTCATTAAAATGCCCCACAAGGAACCTAAGTATATCGAAATTGAAACCCTTACAAATGACTTGCTATCTCTCCAGTCTCAAGGAAAGGTTATCACCCTCTAGTGCCATCTGGGAAGAACTCGTCTGGGAAGTTGGACGCCAACAGGGAAATTATAGGAGTAAGATCATTGCTCCACACCTGGAGAAAGTCACCCATCAGTTCCAAGAAATCCGGATATCATAGTCAGAAACGGTAACAAGACTGCCGTCTATGTGATCATGAAATGTGAAGAATTGGACAATAAAATGGATGGCATCCTGAGTGATCCTATTAAATTCCAGTCTCTAAGCAAGGGGTCTACTAAACACCTGAAGAGAAACCTAAATGCAATGAGAAGATAAGTTCTGAAAATAGAGTTATGAAAGTGCCTAAAGTTATCATGGTATTGGGATGGCACCTTCAAGACACAAAAGCCAGCAACCTGTTGTGCCCTTTACTTGCCCAAGTTAACTCTTCAATTTATGAAATAGCCAAGAATCTGATTAAGATCGTCACTCCTTACATCCTTAGAGAGGTACTCAGTGGTTTCCATGGTAGAGTTCATCAATATTCTAAATACTACGTCTCTACACCAAGGAGGCCCCCTTCCTCTCACTTAGGGGTGACCTCTTCCAACAGGTAAATTGTGGTGACCACGTAGGTGTTCTATTTCTAATATGTGCATGGCAGATTTCAAGGAAGGAACCTTCATTTCCCAAAGATAATATGCCCAATATATAGACATCTTCACTGCCATCAATACTGAAGAAGAAGCCAACGTCCTACAGTATGCCTTGAAGAGGAACTCTAGCCTAAACTTCACTATTGAATATGGTGTCGAAGGCTGATTTCCCTTCTTTGATATAAATATGGAGAGGAAAGGAGACAGGTACAGTTCTATCATGTACCAAAAGGCAACTAATGTGGGTTATTGCTTTAACACCAATTGAGAATTACCTGAAACAAATGATTTGTGGTAGCCACGTACATGGGTTGTGTAATTATACATGGTTTCTCATGGGAAGCTACTTACACAGTTCGAAAATATGAGGTAGCTCCTAACTGATAATGGATATGACAGCAATCTAACAAAGTTGCATACGAAAACAGTTGGACATGTATACCAGCACCCCTGTGGGGATGCCTACCTCACCTGGGAGCATCATATTGTTACAAAGCCACATATAACAGCCAGTTCAAGGATGAGGTCAAGGTCTTGAAGAGAATTGACAGAGGTAAGACACCTATGAATTCTGACGAGAGGATTTCTTTACATGTTTTCTGCATCCCAAACCTAGTCAGCACCCTTGTAATGCAAAATAGCATGTCCCCGCCCCTCCCCCTTAGAGAGATGTGAGAGTCAGGTAGCATAGTATACAAATTTAAATGTACTGAGTGGGCATGTTGTCAAGCCGTCATTACCACTACCACTCTCTACAGGCGATTGCAAGCCCACCACAACCAAGGGGCAACAGACTGTGAGTATAAATCAGTAATGGCCTGCTTTAAATATACAGAGAGATGAGAACTTCATCCTTCCTTCAAGGAAACCACTAGACATAACAACAAAGTAAATCAAGACAATCGGCCAGAGACAGGAATGGTACCCTTGCCCATGGCCTTTACTGCAAGCTGAATGCCCATACCTCTACCCAAACCGCCAGTGAGAGAAAGAGACCCACCAACTAATAGAAATTCAGCACCCTGATGATGTCACGTTTGAAATTCAAACGTGCTCACGCAGTAATAAAATCCTTGTATTTCGACTTATAAATTAATCCAGCCCTGATGACGCCGCCGAGAAAGATGGCGAAGCAGTCTGTCGGCTAGAAAATGAAAAAGTAAAAGAATCTCGAATAAATTTTTCTTATTCCTGATACGCTTCCCTGTAGAGAAAAGGAAGTATAGGCTGTTTTGATAAAAAGATATCTGCAAACAATGACATTGAATATATATATATATATATATATATATATATATATATATTTATATGTATATGTATATGTATATATATATATGTATATGTATATGTAATATATATATATGTATATATATATATATATGTATATATGTGTGTATGCCTGTGTATGCGAAGTCGTGCAATTGGAACTTCAGAAGTTCAATCGAAGGTGCAATACATTACTACCCTAATCCTATTCTCCTTGCATTATAATACACTTTTATCTGTTTTTTGATTTGTTAATTTATATTTTTAATAAGTGGGGTCTTTTCTTTCTGTATTTCCCTTTACCTCGTCTTACTTCTTGCTAACGAACACCATATTCTTTGGAAGTTTCAATTTCAAGTCAATGGCCCCTGTGGGCTTGTTCCATATGAAAAGGTTTCTTCTTCTGAATAACAACAATACTCGAACCACCATTTATCGTTTATTTACGCTATTACTGCATGGCGGGAAGATCGCAGTCATACCGTAAGCAAGTGTTCGTCTCAATGAATGATATAGTGTTGAATGAATTATCAGTAAAAGGTAACTTATGAAGAAGAAACTACGCACATGTTTGTTCCATTCTAATTAAGATGCTAATTGTTTAGTCACCTAGGGATGGCGGTATTGTCGTCTTTAATATTGTAAGGTCATAGTACTTTGAAAACAAGTAAGTCCAAACTTTTCCATGAGGAGGATGAAACAGTGTGATCAATTGTTTTACTCTACCATTAAAAATTGCCACGCATCTTGGGTTAGAGGGGCTAACATCGTGTAGCCATTAGAAGCCCTAATGGTACGATGCAGTTCAAGAACTGCAAAGCGGCTCGTTCAAATGAGTTTGTTTTTTTCTTTTTAAGGAAGTATACGCCTGACCTCTCCTCAAACTAGAATTGTGTCATAACAGAATTGTCCGGCTGTCAAAATTGTTTTTTTGACTTAACCGTTTATTTAATGTATTATTCATAGTCTTTCCCATGAGCGTTTGTGAAAGTACGAAGAAAGTTTTCTATTTTGTTCTTGTGAAACTCAGGTAAAAGGAAAGATAGGGAGCTACGTAAATTTTTTTAATCTCTTCTCTTTGAAAAAAAGGTGATGAAAACTTAACAAAGGGTGCTGTATAATGGTAATGGGATAAATGTCTGATCAAAGAACACCCGTTATATGTTCACATATATGATATATTACGGAGACAAAGCAATTCTTTGAGAACAGATTTAAAATAGGTCTGTCTCCAAGGCATTGCGATTGACAAATTGACCTTACCCTTGCAAACCAGTGTTCAACCGAGCATGGCGAGCTTCATTTCTGGAGTCTTCGAAATGCTCAGCATAATTCATCCCACCACCCTAACCCCCACCGCTGCGATCTCTCTCTCTCTCTCTCTCTCTCTCTCTTTGCCCTTTAGCATGCGGAATGATAACGGAAAGTTGATTTATAGAACCCGAAAACTGTGGTTTTAAGTAAATAATGTTTTCGGTAACGATAATCTACCGTGAAAGTATGACTTCTCCGACGTGTCATCATTAGAATCGTTCAGTAGCTCTGAAACTCAGGACCATTACATCACTGCAGTTGGTATACAACGCAATGTGTTTACATAATGCAGCGTTAATGCAAATATGTACACGATCCTCGTTGAATGTGTAGTATCCACTCCCTCGTTCCGTTGTTCGTTCGTTGGCTGATTTGTAATCTGTTCAAGACTTACGTTTTGTGGCTTAACGAAGTTAATCCTCGTATCCAGCATAAGGCGTAATGAGACTATTAAGGTGCTTCTCCGAGGTGAGTTAGCGTAGGTATTGCGGCAGTTTCCTCCAATTTATGTCTCGTACATCATGGCCAAATGGTACGATTCAACTTGCATCGATAGGACTCGATGGCAGTCTTGCCAACGGTGCTCCAGGAATCCAAGCCATGTGGGACCAATTAATCAAGCGCAAATAAGGAGACGGACGACCATCACGCAAGATGAGGACCCCAACAACCATCAAGGCATCTCCAGGTTGATCTAGTCAGTGCCGTTCATTTCTTTGACGAAGGGGGGAGGGGTAGGGCGGAGGGGCTCTCCTTAGCCCCACTCTTAGCCCTCAACGACGACGTTTGTTTTGCTTCCCTCAGCGCGTAGTTTTACCGGGTACGGCCTCGGTTTGTACTAGGAATTTACACATTATTTACAGGGATTTTACGAGCATGTGTTTGCATCGATATGTTATGGGATTGGATGCTGTTATACGAGAGGGGTGTTTAAAGCTAAATGAGCTGACATTACTTGTACGATTAGGAAGGCGCGAGATTGAAGCAACCATTCTGATTTGAATTATGCAAATGCTGCCATGCATGTCTTGCATGATAGACTTATGTATCTTCGACACCTATCATCAGCGACCGTTAATGCTTCGAATACACGTCTGATATAGGATGTTGACGAGCTGACTGTATTACTTTCATGAAAAAATCTTAATTAATTCTTTTGTTGAGGGATGTTTATATTAATTAGACTCTAGAGAAAGGCGGAATTAGTGCAGAGAACAAGCAGTTGAGTAGGTGAGATAACATCTGAAGCGAGCGATCTCGGTCTTGTACATAGTATAAACACACTTGGCGAAGGCTGTACTTAGGCCACTTTTAAGGCTTCGGGAAACGTTGCGGGAATGGCCTTACCTGACTCACCGCTATAATTAAGACCCTTTTAATCGAGCATTCACCAACCCATCCATGATTTATGAGACGCGCGTTGGATTTCGAAACCTTTTTAGGATCTCCGATGATGCCTATAAGATTGACTTTCAGTTTCCCGTGCAGGAAAGAAGGCTTATACACCTTATCTTGTGTGTGGGAGTTCGAATAAAAGATGTTTGGGGGTAATGTGATTATAAGAAATACAATTGCAAATGGGAGTTAGCTGAATTGTTACTGCCCGTTTGGGAGTGTGTGTGAAGAACCGCAGGGTTAGCTATTCCGTGTTTATGAATACATTATATAAGGGTCACTTTTCAACTTGTTACTGAGTTGAAGTCCTCCCTATTGCACGACAACATACTGATCATAATATTATCGTGTTTATTTAACGCCTCCTCCCGGACGCATTATGGCTCTTACGTCATAGCGGAATAAGGTCTGTTTTTGATATCTCCCAGGTGTACTATTAAATTCTGGAGTGGGGAAACCCACCCTTTTTGAGTAAGACTAAAGGCTCAGACTTGCGTACCTCTGCCTCAGTTAAGCGTAATGGCGGAGGACATGGGGATGTAAAATAAAAGAGCATGACGGCTTAAGCCTTTTATGCAAAGAAGTGGCCCATTAAACTTCAGAGAAACACAAGATTTGTAAACTTGTAACAAGGACGTAAACGACAGTTCTCTCTCTCTCTCTCTCTCTCTCTCTCTCTGTTTCCCGTGTAATCCTGAAGTGATTATGTATGGACGGGGTCCTTATACGGATGAAACCTCGGAAGGTATATGCCATGACAGTTACATTCTTTTTAAGGAGGGACGTCTTGAAGGAGGAGGAGGAGATGCCATCCTAAGATCTAATGGGCCTCGAATGGCCCGTACCCGATTCTCATGGGGGAGATAGCAACTGTTGCGGGCATTTTTTGATAAGAGGTAATTATCATACTTATTTCTCGTTGTTAGCATTTTAGAATTCCGGCGCTACAGTATGGCAAACTTTTCCAAAAGTCAGCTACGAATCTTTTTATTTTTTATTTTTTGGGTAATAAAAGTTACCCTAATCACTTACTCTGTCTGACATTGTTATTATTTACTTATCCAAACTGAAGTTTATATCTTAATATTGTCTGCTTTGTGATAACAATTGTATTTCGTTTGTAACGCCGAAAATTGCTTGTTTTATTTTTAATTAAGCAGGAATCATAATTTAAATTTTTTTTAAATTTGACTTTTTTGGGAATGGAGGGAGATGTGAGAGAGGGGTCAAATCTCTAAACAAAAGACGGCACATCCCCTAAGAAAGGATATATAGGTCATTATTTCGGATCGCATTCCTCAACTGAATAGTAGAAATTAATCGAAAACAGTTTGAAATAAATAAAATTAGGCAGCATAGATTAACAAAATTAGGCAGGATAGATGGGGAGATGACGAAAATATAAAGAATTGGGGAGAATGAAATAAATAAAGGAAAAGAGCCTGTTTGCTTTTTTCACTGATCGATAAACGTGCTTTATTGTCCCGTCACTGAATCTGTAGCTGTTCCTATAAATTATTCAAAAGTTCTGTGCTCTCTCGTGAGCTAAAAGATTCTTGTGATTAATTAGTAATTACATACATCAGTCTTGAAATCACATTCATTGCGGCTAACTAAATTTTTACTGACTGCATAATCTCCAAAAGATTGACTGCTTATATTTTATTTTCATCTTTTATTAACCTTTATAATCAAGGCATTGGACGCCCTTATTTTGCTTTACATTGATCCCATATTCGAGTCATTGGGAAAGTGGAAATAGGTTTCATATATTTATCATGTGTTCTAAGAATAATATGGCAAACAGGTGTGTAGTTTTCTTTAAAGAAAAACTGTGGTGTCTTTGGTCTTGAATGGTTATTTTTGTATACTCAGAAATATCGTTGAACAGTTTTGAGATCTCTCAGGAAAGGAGAAAAGATGTAGTTCATTGTGAATTATTACTTGGAACTTATCTAGTTTGACGTAGTTTCCTCGATGTTCGCATGAAATGGATTTTTGAGGAGGTTATTTGTTAACGGTCTTTTCTGTTTTATGGGATTAGAATTTTCCATAAAAGTGAATGAAATTCCCTAATCTTTATGCTTTAGGAAAGCAAATGTCAGTTTCTGAATGTTATCGCTGTTTTTATTGATGATGATGATGATGAAGAGCTATTTAATGTTATGACATAGTGAAAATCTAGACTCAATCTTATATACATAACTGTGCTTATAAGACAAAATATTTGTCCCCCTAATTCTCTTCTGATATGAATTAACACCGTATGTTACAAACCGAGGGTATCAGTGAATCTGTCATTTTCCCGTATCTTGAAACGTCTGTCAAAGAAGAAAAATAAAGGAAATGACTAACATAGTATATGTAGTCTAATACACAGATTAATTTTCAGTGACACGTCTGTAATGCAGTCGGTCGTATGAATCGTACATAATTGGTCAATGATATTAAATCACCAATTTTGTAATCAGTTATGATTATAATCATAGCCAATCTGGTTTCCTTCAATAGAACTCATCCTCTTTGGCACCCTCTGCTATTAGGAATGATTCGGTCATTTTGGATTTCGAAATTGCAACCGCTCACAGCAAAGAAAAGCGACGGTGTATTATTAGTTTGCGTGTGATTCTAGAGGATAACAGTAATTATCGGCGCACTTGTCGTTGCATACATTCAGTTCCGTCGTATGCCGTTATTTAGGTCCTCCCGCAGTTATTCATTACGGAACCCTTGGGAAAAATATGCTTGCCTTATGGACTAATCTTTACATCAACTTTTTTTTAGGAATCGCTCGAGGAATCAGGAGCATTTGAATTAAGCGCGTATGAGATAATGCAGAACCGAAGTTAAAGGGTGTGGCAACATGAAAAACTACCATTCCTTTTGTTGCTGAATGGTTAATTGAAGGATGAGAAAACTCATGGCTTGATTGTTACAGTTGTTATGCACTGGTTAATGCAAGGCTTTAATGAAGACCACCGTTAGTGAAATATGACATAAAATTGCCGTGGATACGTACAGATTGAAGTAAAACTTCCTGTTATCTTCCGACAACTTATCGTCGAATCTTTTGCTGACATGGCTTGTTGTTGGTTTATTTTCTAATGTTATGAACACACATGGCGAGAGTTATGGCAAAATCTCCGTCACTTTACTTACGTACATTAGCTGACTTTTAATCAGAGCGAACTTAATGCTGACTTACCAGTTGTTTTCAGCTGCTAGTGCTATTTGTTTGCGATCCTAGGAGCAGTTTTACTCCTAATGCAATTCATAGTTAAACGGTTTCCTTTTTGGAAAGGAAGAAAGACTTGAAAATTCCCAGTAGAAAGACGGACTCATTTCTGTGTGGTGATGTCTAAATTAGGATTAGCTCTTGCTGTAGGTCATGAATACTTTGGGTAGGTTTTTTACATTCAGCTTTATTTTATTATTATTCTTATTATTTTTGTAATGATTACAAAATGATGGAAAATAAAAAAAAGTTTCGTTTCATTTTTATATCCATTTAGGTTTTACAGATAAGGCACTAGCTGTGCATGTGGTAACTGGATCGCAGTCGTGTGTAATATTTTGCCACACTGAACATAACACTTCATTCTGGATCAAGGTTATAGAATAAGGATGTAAATGTATAGCCAGTAACTTGTGAGTAGTCATTCCATATACTCCGTATGCAATAAGAACAACATGAACAATAAGTTTTTAATTGGACACAGTGTCATAGGGCAGACTGACTGATTCTGAGTCTTCATATGGCCTACGACAGATGTCTTATGGAGCACAGTTGTATCGTGAGGAAAGAAGAGTTACGAGACTTCAGCTGAGCAAGTGAATGGAAACAAAATTGCCCAGTATTGAGATTTGCCAAGTACTCATCTCACAGAGAGAGAGAGAGAGAGAGAGAGAGAGAGAGAGAGAGAGAGAGAGAGAGAGAGAGAGAGAGAGGTAAAGAAAAGATAAACCATCATGTATAGGCCCATGCATTTTGAAAATGGTCTATCATTTCTGGAATTAATGATTCAGTACATTTATGGATTCTCTTTATCCTCTATAACAGATATGTTTCCTTCAATTTGTATATTGTAATGGGTTCATTACTGCAATTAGTCATCATTTTGCAGATGAAATGAAACTATGTTAGTTGAATTATCAGATACAAACGAGATATGCAGATATAATCAGAAATGACCAAACTTGTGCAAGGAGCAGTGAAAGTAGTAAGTGTCGTGATCCTATTCACATTGTAAATAGATAATATGTTAAAATAAATGCCCTTTTTTTCATTATGTTCGTGTCATTTTTACTTCGATAGTATGATAATTACAGAATATATTGTGAGATATTATTAATAAGTAACTTACGAAAATCTGTTGAAGCCACCAGTTCAGCAATACAGGTCGGATCTGCTGGAATCGAAAAAATAACCAAATTGCCCCGTGTCGTTCTTTTATATTATTTACATTTAGAGTGTGCTATCGGGTAACTTAATCTATGCCCGCAACAGCAGTAGCAGATTAAGCCAGCTTTATAGTGGCACGGGCTCTTGCTTTTCACCAGGCCGTAAAATCTGTGCCCACTGTACGTGATTATGACACCTAAGATTCTGCTGACTACACAGCAGAATACTACAGCTGTACAATATACAAATTGAGGTTTTGATTGATGAGAGGAAGGAGGTATTTCTCTGAATCCGGTACCTTATCTTTATTTCGTGACCCATTGGAAACTACAATTATAAAAGTATTTGTATACCAGATTTATAAGTCGACAATATCATAATATTTTATGTAACGCAGAATCATAATTCGTGAAAATATGACAGTTTTCCGGTCTGTTAGCAGAAATTAGATTGTATCAAAACTGTGTCCAACAAGGAAAATTTATTTTTTAATTTGTAAACAAAAATGTTTTATGCATAAATCAACAATTAAAAGTTAGTAGAGCTAGTAAATTACATCACCTTCAGATGCAATGCTGTGTGAGAAATGGAGATGAGGAGTATTTTAATGATTTCTCTTATGCAGACATTTTAGCTAACATTATAAACAGGATTGGGAAGTGCTGGGTTTTTGTAAGAAACTAAATTGGCCACAAAACAGATCATTTTATTTTCTTTGAAATATGGAGAATTTTGAAAGGTTGAAGGTCTTGTGGAATCTAAGGCTCTATGTGGAAATATCTGAAAGAATGAAGCTTGGTAAAATATTAGAGTTGTGGATATGATAAAAAAGAAAAAGAAGTATTGACGTTCCTTTCAAAGGCTGAAATGCCAGATGATTACAAGAAAGAAAGCGCTTATGCACTCATGTAACTGATAAAGAACTTGAAAGAAATGAATAAAAGAAAAAGTCAATTTAGCTGCAAATCAGCAGCATGCTGGTCGTCCTCCACTGCACCTCATAACACCTTCATAATTCCAAATGATGAGATAGCTGGGGAAGAGAGGTAGAGGACGGGCCGCCTTAATTCATCTCTCATTTCAGAGTTCCAATAGATGTCGAAAAACCTAATCCTAAATGATTTGATAATTTGGAATCTTAATTCTCTCTTCTTCCTCTCCTCCAGCTCCTGCACCATCGCCTCTTTCTTCCAGACTTTTTGGAAGGGTAGCTGGCTGCTTTTCTTCCCCCATCAATATGTCGTCCCTCCATCCCCGGGTCTCTCTCTCTCTCTCTCTCTCTCTCTCTCTCTCTCTCGGCTCCCATCCCCGCCCCCTCTAACCCTCCGTCCCCTTCTGCCCCTTCACTTCCATGGCTCTGTCTGCTCTAATCCTTCATTATTAACACTCACAGACAGACAGACCTTTTAGGCCCAACTTTCAAAACCACCATTATTCTGGTATTCATGTTTTCACGTATGCTTTGCATGGATGCTGATGAAATTGTTGAACTAGTACCGTAGCTCGTGCGTGAAAACACGTAAGCCGTAATATTACGTCTTTGGCAATCGAGTTTTACTAGGTTTTTCTTTTATTTCTCCTTTCATAGTGGCATACTTATAGCCTTTTAATGAGGATAGAACTGACAGCAATTTCACCTTCGGATGCCTTCGGCGGTTGCCATGACTCGTTATTTTACTTTGACCAAAGAGTTCGAACACAAGCGCTTACTGGAATAACTCGAACGATTCCCTTTTTGTAACATCGATCTTTTGAAGGTCACATGACCTTGTTTTATCAAATTCGAAAAGGTGTCCTTAGAAAAGGTTGATTATTCGAATCAGACTATTTAATTGGTTTTATTTCACAAGTAATGGGTGCGTCGTCGTGAATTTTGAACGATTTCCATAGTATGTGTTCCAAGGTGATGATTAGATAACGACCATTACGTATTGGTGGTATATCATGAGGAATTACCGTTAAACATTCATTCGGCTTCTTCTTAAACGAGTTGATACCATTTCTGAGGGTTGTAACGGGGATTTCCACTAGTAAGTGTTAGGTTTCGCGTTTATATTTATGCAATCAGAATGATTCGCATGAATTTTTCCATTTGCTTAGAATAAGTCTTCTAGGGGAATGTGATGTCCAACAGTCATTTATGACTCCTGAAACAGCTGTATTCTCTCTTTGGTTCCTGAATCCTAAATAAGCTGGTATTCAGAATAAATGAACCCGTATTAACCAGAGGATCAGCTAGCGTAAAGAAAACATTTTTTCCTGAGATAGAGCTCTTCCTATGCGAATATTCTCGAAAGCGTTTGGAGTGAATTGTTTTTGTAATGAATTGCAAAATCATGTACATAAGGATCATCTTTTCCATTCACAGATGACGGGATAGTTACGTCATCAATAGTCAGGATAAAGAGAATGAAGACGATAACCTGAAGTACGCCGCTTAATAATTTAATGTGTTGAATAAGCATTTTTAGCGACGTTGTAAAATGTCCGATTAGTAAGGTAATTGAAAATAAATTATGTTAATTTGGCTTGAATTGCGTTAGATTATAACGAACTGAATGTAAAATATCGTCATAATTAACCATAATATTTCGTTATATAAAAAGATCTAGTTATTGTGATTTGTTATATAACTGAGTTACAGCTGATCTGTTAGTCTCAAATTCAGTATAAGTAGAGGTCATTATGATATTTTCCTCTAAATTATATGTAGAATTCGATCTTACCATTTCCCGCATTACTTCTTTTAAATGATTTTTCGGTGATTATGGTTAGTAAATGCTGTAGATCTTTGCGTTTCAATACAGGCATAGTGATTGCCTAACTCATATATTCTGGAAAAGTTTTATTATTCAAATATGATTGTGAAATTATATTAAAGAACTGGTAGATATAATTATATTAAACAGCTGTTAGCTGAGTGAAGCAGATGGGTATAATTTCAAATTCTTTTACCTCAATTTGGAAATGAGCGATTACAAAAAAAGAGAACAAATTCCAGTTCTTCTACTTCAGCCATGGCTCATATGTATTTCGTCAACTGAATTAAAATCTAACACCAGCTATGCATTTGTGTACGGAAGTCGGCTTCAAAAAGTTTCCACTACTCATAGAATCAAAATGTTAGATATAATCATAGTTTATGTTGTGAATAGCCACTGAACCCTTTCCATTCATATAGGCCTTTAATTGTTCAAAATGTTCCCAATATTATTAAACAGATATGCCGTTAAAAAAAATTATGACTATAACCATGTTCTACAAAATAAAACTTTCCTTTTAAAAACTTTCTTTGTTGATGGTTATGCTTGCCAGCTCATTGAAAGCTGATCTTGTTTCCCGGATATATACATTATAATTTTTCATTTGAGATTGTATCATCGATGATATTTATTAAAATGAAAAAGGTTTGTTATTGCTATCGATTGTGTAAATAAGGCTAAAACTATGCTTCTGATAAATTAATATGAATAATTAAGACAATCGTGAAATTTTCTTTTAGATTACCAAGAGAAGAATTCTGGAGTATAATTTTCATAAAGTGTCATAATAAAGTCGATAACTTCATTATGATCTGTTGAACTGTCTTTCTGTGGAATTTGTCTTGTCCACACATCATGGTTTTTCATCTGTTTTATTTATGAAATAGTGTCAGACTTAGTACATGAAGCGATAGCAATGATCATTAGATTATCAATTATGTAAAGCGGACCATTGAGATCACCGGGATGGAGAACACAAGGAAAGCTCAGTTGACGACTTGGTAGCATGTGAATTGGAAATGTAAGTAATGATGCCTTTTGTATTTATTCTGCATGAGGTATTTATTTATTCATTTATTTATAGTGTGTGCTTATGAGCTTAAGAACCAAACGTAGCAGCAGTTTCGTGCAAGGGGTTACATGGGGTGAAATCAGCTAATTTCAGTGTTGGTGCCAATTAATTCGGAGTATTTTGCAGATTGACAATACAAATTAAAGTTTGAGTAAATCAAAATCTGTATCAGCCAAGCAGATTTTCGTTTTACATAACGACCTTAAATTCGTCCTAACGCCGAATTTCTTTGTATATTCTGGTAGCTCGTCCACCACTATACAATCCATGTATTATCCTACCCGATGAGGTACAACAATATTTATCATCTCATACTCTTTGACTGGTTTGGAAGGCAAATAACCTCTCAGTGTTATGTTCTCAACTCCCTTGCTTTTATAATGGAGTTCTTCAAGAGCAGATCTCTTGATGAAAGATCTCTCGGCACAGGTATCCAGCAACCCTCTCTTTCGCACAATGTGACTTTTCACCTTTTACGGTTATTGTGGCTGTGGGTAAGTTCGACTGTTTAGTTTTGTTATTTCCCTGTCCGATATTTGTCAGAGAGAGCGTTCCAACTTGTACCCCACCTTCCTTAGTCTTCGGTTGGTTTTGATTACTTGTAGCCTTATGATGTCTAACAGTACAACCGTTTTTACAACCTTGCCCGTCACAATCAGAGCCAGAATGTTTATGATGCGAATACGAAACGCAGGCCCAGAATCCTTTAATCCTCTGGTTATATGAGTCTTACAATGTGTCCATTTTTGGTTGCCTCTGCAAAGTGCACATCCCTTAACCTAGTTTACCTTGGCTTTGTTTGTATTCGTAGGCCCCACTGATAGGTTCTTTTGGTTTCACAGGCTGCCCTTGTTCTACTGCGAAAGTAAATACTGTAGTTAAGGGATTAGCTTTCACTGGTTCAGTCTGTGGAAAAGCCCTCAAATTGTATATTTCCTCTTTAAGATATATTTTGAAGGTGTCATATTTCAGCCAATCTTCCCCACATTGTTTTATTGTTTCACTTACACTACTGGGTAGTTTTGTGTAGAGCAAGATGGTATATAACTCAATCAATTCTATCTGGGTTAGGAGTCTCAGTCTGGAATCGTTTTTGTTTTTATTAAACACATCTTGATTGCGTCTTTCCTGCCATAGGTTTCTTTTAAAAAGTTCACTACTTGCAAATATTTATCACCTAATTTAAAACCACATATTAATTCCAGATCCTCACCTTCCAATAAGTCCTTCAAATTAGAAAACTTGTATATGCTTTCAAAGCCAATACGTTGGTGTATTGATACTTCATGCAGTTCCCAAAATGAATTCCATTCCCATACATCAGCATCGAAATGTTTAGGTCTAATTTTGGCAGCTTCACACTAGCTTTGACAAGCAATATCGTGCATTAGGTTCACTTCTTACAGGTAGAAGTCTCGTAATGGAGTTTAATCTATGAATTTCAGTGCCTGCTTTGAGGCTATAATCTGCTGTAATCATGATTTGGTCAGGCTGTTTTGTGGGGTGCATTATATCCAATATTTCACTATCCGTTGCTGGATTTTCTGCAAATATTTCTTCAATGAGTCTTTCCGTGAAGAAATACTATTGATATCACCTGTACCAATAGTGGTTTCAACCTTTTTTGACCAATTGGTTATCACAGACTTAAAACCCTGTTGTTGTCTCTTGTTTAAATCATTTATGTCAGAGATCTTAAACTATTATTTACCAACAACTACCAACAACAAAGTTTACAATCCTGACTAAAAGCATAGGTATCCCTGTAACTTAGGCTAGGTGATGATTTACATGACTGATTTTCTTACTCTCTTGTCGAAGTTTCGACAGATTTAATACGAGCCAAGATGTGCAATGTAATGACAACTTGAACAAAGGAATGACAGAACAAATATCTGGAAATGTAAACGAGGTAGAAATGACAGAAACAAATATCTGGATATGCAAACGGAGGTGATCAGTTCGGATTCATGTCATTAAATGAATTAATAAAGTACAAAGATTGCTCTACAACAGAATCACCGTAACCTTCAAAGCGTATGCCACAGATGCTTCGAGAATAAACTGCTAAACTGTGCTTAGTCTCCTACCTAGAGAGTTAGAGGACGATAGCTTTTCCTTATGTTCATCTGCATGTCTGTCTATCTACCTTTCTGACAGTGTTTCTTATGCTTGCCTTGCCTTCGCAACGTCTTTACATGGTTGAAGGTTTGTTTGACCTGGTACAAAGACAGACCGATGTGCATAGATATGCAGTGAGGGAGTTAGTTCAGTTTCTCCATCAGTGTTTCTTCACGCTGAAGAGAGAGAGAGAGAGAGAGAGAGAGAGAGAGAGAGAGAGAGAGAGAGAGAGAGAGAGAGAGAGAGAGAGCTGTTGAGATAATATAGTTTCCGAATTTCCAATAATTGTGTTTATCAATTATTTTTCAGGATAATATTATTCCACACTATCGGGGATATAGATTTGATATTTGACCTACATACCTCACTAATAGCCCCTTTTTCAGATAGCACTAAGATTAGTAAATTTCTGGATTTGACCATAACCTTCTTACCGAAAATTGTTGCCAACTGGCTTATTCTGGTTTCGAAGACACATACTATTGTCGAGGGGGGAGGGATGGGGAATTTTCGAAGTTTCTTAGCCGCAATCGAGTTTCCTGTGCAGCCGCTACAACATATAATCAGGGCCACTGAAAATAGATTTATCTTTTAGTGGTCTCGGTATAATGTTGTATCACCCGTGACCCATGAAACTTTAACCACGGCCCGGTGGTGGCCTGTCCTATATCGTTGCCAGATTCACGATTATCGCTAATTTTACCCTTAAATAAAATAAAAACTCCTGAGGCGAGAGAGTTGCAATTTGGTATGTTTGATGATTGAAGGGCGGGTGATCAAAATACTAGTTTGAAGCCCTCTAGCCTCAGTAGTTTTTAAGATCTGAGGGCGGACGGATAGACAAAGCCGGCACAATGGTTTCCTTTTACAGGAACGAAAAGGTGGCTGTTATTTACTTTCTCAAGCTATAAATGGTGTCTTTTTCAGATTTTCAGTAGTCCGAATGTTCATAGAGAGGAATTGGTTTGGGGTTTGTAAGGGATACGAATGCTAGGTTATTGTGCTGTTATGACCAAAATCTGACTTATATAAAATTAAGTTTGTTCTTTTATGTGGAAGCTTTCACAATTTTGAAACTTTTTCATTTGAGCGTTTATTTCACATATATTAATTATATACTAAGTTGGATCCCTTCTTTGCGTCTATCTCTTTGCCCCCTTTTACTTCATCCTAATATGCGCCTCAGTGGCGTGGTCGGTTTGGTCTTCACCTACCACCTCGGTGGCCGCAAGTTCAGTTCTCGGGTATTCCATTGAGGGGGTCAGAGATGTGTATTTCTGGTGATAGAAGTTCACTCTCGATGTGGTTCATAAGTCACGTAAGCCGTTGGTGCCGTTGTTGAATAACCAATGGTTCCATGCAACGTAAATACACCATACAAACAGACAATTCTTCATCCTAATGAACACTATATTATTTGGAAGCTTGGACTTCTGGCCACTGTGGGCTTGTTCTATATAAGTAGGTTGTATTTTCTGAATAATGATAATATTGATCACACAAAGGATGGATGAAGTAGGATTTTACTTGTTTAGATGATAACCATAAATTTTCACTTCTTAATATAACTTTGTTTTTATCTCATCGGATCCTTGTTGTTACAAAAGAAATCAGACAATTATGATGTATGTAAAGCCACCCCCCCCCCTCTCTCTCTCTCTCTCTCTCTCTCTCTCTCTCTCTCTATCTCTCTCTTCGCTCTTTCTACCTCCATATTTAATTCATGCTTTGCTTCACTTCTCTTTCTCCTGATTATCTTAATTAATGCTTGCTAGTTTTTCTTCCCTTCTGAAATGCCTTTGAGGTTGATGAAGAGGTGAGGTGGCATCTCTCCTACTCCTCCTTTCGTTCAACTTTTCAAAAAGTTATGGGATTTAAAAGTGATTAATCAAAGCTGTTGTCTGATGCCCTCAGTCTAATTATGTTTGCTTGATCCCTTACCATTTGATGATGCAATATAATGTTAAGTAGTTAGACGGAGAGTTTGCCTCTGATAAAAAATACTCATCTTCTTTTCCATCTGTCGATGTAAAGAAAGCTCTTGCAGCAGATCTGCAAACCCCAGTTCACTGGAATACAAGTTGCTGCTATTAATAAGGAATCAATTTCTTTTGCTATTTATTTTAACGTAGGTACTGCTCACACTGTTTACAACTTTTTAGACAGAATTTTTGAACTTTTGAGCGGGATACCTTTAATTCTGTATTAATTTTGAGATTGATTATATCGGTTTTCGTCTATTTCTTTTTCACGAGACTCGTCCTTTTCGAAAAGTTTGTTACTTCGTTTTTCTAGAATTGCAAACCGAGCTGCATCATTTCTTTTTTCAGCCGATGTGTTGAAACCCGAAACCTTTATTGGTCTGTCTTCTATATCGATCAAGATAAAACATGACGTTTAGTTGTTTCACATATGAACGATTAGAGCATAAAACTGTTATCAGATACCGTATCTTTCTACTTTGTTGGTTTTATAGCACCCGCTACCCGTTAAATATCAATGGTGAAACCTTCCATACGCCTTTATATGGGCTAATGCATACTTACCATTCCATTGTTGTCCTCGAGATTCTTCATAATCTTTTCCGAAATCGAGAGATTACAGATCTCTTTGTTCGACTTTCCAGATGCTGAATCTAAATGATCACGGATTCATTTTTCCGTTCTTTTTGTATTTGTTTGTTAACTTAGTCTGTCTTGTTCCTTTCCCTGATAAAGATGACCTCCCCACACCCCTATCCTGGTCTGCCGACCCAACGCGAGCAAAACAAAGGTTAGTTTAAGCGTCTCTGTCGCTTACGCCTGTGTTGCAAAAGAGGGCGTTAGCAACGGCGTAAATTATCACACGTATTGCAGTACCTGTAAAGTGCCTTTGCCTCACACGGATTGCAATACGAGAGTGTGAATACAGATCCATTTCGTCCGACGCTCACACTCCCGAGTGGCTCGGGATTGGCCCTGGTTCATTATTGCGTGGAATGGAGGGCGATTCCTCGAGTCCCGAGTTCAAACTAGGTAGTTGGTCAGAGAGGGCCACAATGAAGTAGGTATCAGTTTCTTTGTTATTCTACAGTGAGCGCTTTGGGTAAATGAATAAAGCAGGCTGGATGGCAGGGCGAAGGATTAACACAGCACGCCCGTATATCATCCTAGTTAGCCAAGCTATTACACCTCTGTATAACTTAGCGCCTTTTTTTAACCAGGTAGGAGAACAGGTAAGCATCCCCGCGTTACCGCCTGCTGACCCCGCCGACCTAAAGTCTGATATGCGGAAGGGTCGTTCTCATTTGATTTGCGGTTTGACCACTTAAGTAAATCGTCGGTTAGATTACCCCCTCGCGGCCAAACCCGGTGCCCTGTTCTAATGGCGAGCTGACGGCTGGCTTGTAAAGACTCCGCCGCACTGACACCACCTCGTTAGGAACACCTCCGCCTCCTCCTCCTCCTCCTCCTCCTCCTCCTCCACCACCAGGAAATGAACCTCCTACGCTCTGTTACTTCCTCCTTCCCCTCCACCTTCTGATCTGGCCCTTCCTACCCGTCGAACGAACACCTTCCTTGGCCACTCCGGCCGGACACGAGAGCAACTCCGACGGGGAAACAACAGATGACAGAGAAAAGGCAATCAAAAGGTCAAAAGAAAAGGTGTAAGATGTCTTAGGAATTTTTTTATGTAAGGGTATTTTTATCTCAAGATTCCTTGGTGAAAATGCACTGAAGTTAGTCTATACTTGTAGGTAGAAGACTGCGTTAAAACAGTTTTGTTTTGTTATATGATGCGCGCGGGGATGTTCTTCACACTGACAATACAAACATTATTTATTATTATTATTTTATTATTATTATTATTATTATTAGCAGCAGCAGCAGTAGTTATAGTCCTCATGTCGTTTGTGAAAGCCACATGTTACCTAAAATACCTGCTCATCAGCTTATACATACTCTCCTTCTTAAATAATCATGAATTTTAGTATATGTAAAGTAGTAGATGTGCCCAAATATATTTTGTCTCGAACGAACTTCGTTGACCCTGACTTGGATGTACATTTCTCTGAATTGAAACCATGCTATTTTCCAAAGCACGCAGCATACTTAACAAGTAATGAGCAGCGAGATGAAAACGATTGAAATGGAAATGCCTGCCTAGTTATTCCTCAGGTCCCACGATTATGGTTGCTTCTTTTAATCTAAATTAAAATTATTAAGCTTAAGGGACGGTCCTGATATGACAATCCCTTATTTTCACAGATGAAAGTGAAAAACACTGCAGTTCATTATAAATTCCGAATTTATTTTTTCAGGTTTTCGTATTCATTACGAGTGATCATTAGTGCTCAGCTTTCCCCAATAAGGAACTCGTTAAATAAACCAGATTTTTTCTTGCGTTTTTCCAATGCTTGAATTTTTAGTATTGGTTATAACAGAATACAGTTTAAATCATATTCATTTAGTAAATTTGGTGAGAACAAATCATTCAAATTTCTATTGGTGAGGAGAAATGCGGCTCATGACTTAACGTAATTGTGAGGACAAGCAGCCATGTTGCTGTAAGGTTAAGTGGATTTTGGTGGCGTCTCTTTTTATGTTAGATAGTCTATTGATCATTTCCTTCGGTTAAGAATGTCATTAGAATAAATATGCATTTATCGTTTTAAACAAGTTCTCCAGGAAGCACTTTATTTATTCATCCCCTTTACGAGCAGAATTCCCCCTCGTCATGTTCTTGCAATAAATGAATTTAATTTGCATATTCGTACATTATACTTAATTTGTCCTTCAAAATTCATGGCTTATAAGAAAGAAATGATTTGTCCTATTTCCGCGTCAAGGTTATTTGAAACTAACTATCCAGGATTGTACGTCAAACCTACTTGAATTTTATGTTCTTTAATATATTCTTGTATTTTAATTATGAAATATATTGATAATCTCATTAGGAATGAGCATGTCATAAGCTCCATTAACATGTGTGACTAGCTTCCATAGAAGAGAAGTTTAATTTGTGAAAAGAGAGAGAGAGAGAGAGAGAGAGAGAGAGAGAGAGAGAGAGAGAGAGAGAGAGAGAGAGAGAAGGAGAGAGAGAGAGAAAGAGAGAGAAAAGAAAGGAAACTAGTTGAAAACAAAAAATAAAAAACAAAATAATCACATAAATCACCAAGGACATGTCGTTTTAAGGGCGTTTTAAAAGCCTCTCTTAAAACTAAAGATATATTAGGCCCTATGAGCCTATGAGCAAGACCTAACACTGGAAAAGAAAGCTTGAAGCCGAAGTCACTGAGTAGCATCAACAGGCCACCCCCCCTCCCCACCCTACAGGCTAGGTCATTCATTAACCAGTACATCATCTGTTAAAGCCATCAACAAATTTTGCATTAAGATGGAGCTCGTAATTGCAGCATCATCAGTGTACTCTACTGTTTGTAGACCACCTGACGTGTGACTGATAAACAATTAGAGAAAATCTCATGAACACCATCCCAAGGAACATCTAACAAGAACGGTCAAGGTATAATGCAGTCACCATCAACGGCAACTTTGTTTCCTGTCACCTAAAACCCTCTGAATTAAATCAAGTAAACAGCTTCCAGCAACTAAGTTCGAAGTTTATATATAGGAGCCTTCCGGTTAACCAAGACTTAAGTAACATTAAAGTTAAAATAGAATAATTCAGGATTCATATGTGTTGCTCATATGTGTAGACTAAACTAGGTAGGTAAAAATAATAATAAGAAGAAATAAAAAGTATCACGTGTGTGCTTACTGGCTGTCAAGTAACAAAGGGTACATGATAAAATTTTCAGTAATCTTGAGGAGCAAGATAAGATCGAGAAGAGCATGTAACAGTGCATTCATCTCTTATAGAACATTATAAAAGAAACTGTGCTGCGTAATTTCAGTTCGTATAAAAAATCCCGTTTCAAGAACAAGAACAATGAAAAGTATTGATAGTGCAAGAAATAATGGGAAACCCCATTTGTAGCTCTCTTTTTACGTCATCTAGGATTTGTCTTGTCCCCAGAATTAACAGCAAATTGTTTCAGAAATGGCTCAACATATCAAGAGCAGGAAGATGAAACGGTTAACTAATGACTGCATGGCCTCTAGGCCTTATAATTGGGCACACCTTTTTCCCTGGAGTAGACTGATGCTTTTCCTAAATTCTTCAAAGCGAAGCACAACCACTTCTAGTTTTGTTTACAATGCTAAAAGTGGCTCTGGGAAATTTTTTTTCCTACGTGTAATTTCTTGTGAATTTCAGCAAAGTTCTTATAGTTCAACTGGGTGCGATATCGTCTGGGCATCGAAACTTCATTCATCAAACTAGTATTGTTGATCTTAGTTCAAATTTTGATACTTTTCCTTCGGAAATAGATAAATTTTTTTGTGAGTTCATTTGATTCATTTTTTTTTATTGAGATGACATAACCTCTAAATATCTTTATTCTTATATTGTCACAGTCAGTGGTTTCCTGTCATAAGTGTTTAGTCACCTTCTTTTGATAATGACATTAGGACTGTATTGATTAAGAAAGGTTCTTTTCGCTTAAATTTTTTTCTCTTATACGTAGATACTTGAATTTATTTTGCTGCAATAACTTGCTATAGATAAATAAGTCATATAGTTATGCCTTGCCCTAACAACTAATTTAATTACACATTTCATAATCGAACTTTGATATAAGTCACTGAATTAAATATCCATATTACCACCTTGAATTTGATTATATATATTCATTTTAGTATGTGTAATAATGTTATAGGTTAATGAATTTAATTATAGTATTTCTGTGCTACATCTTCCCCTGGGTGCTTGAATCTTGAATTAGTCATCAAGAATGAATGAGTCTTCTTCCAGGGGAGGTGTACCACATCTCTCGAGTGTATAATCTCAGCGCCAAGGTTGATGCTGGGGAGGGATGCATTATCGCGTGCGTGCGTAAGTGCGTGAGAGCCCCAAGGTGTTGCTTGGTGGTATACGTGTAGTGGTGGTCAAGGGTTAAGTGGGTGGTCAAGGTGGACCTTAAATGGATGCGGGAGGCACCGGCTGTTGCTCAAGTAATCCTTTTAATATTATCACTTCTTAGTGTATTTCTGGTTTGTGTTATCGCTGATGGGAGTTGGCGGAGAACTCCGCTTGTTATCATTGTCTTATAAGAGGAAATGTATTGTTCTTGACGTCGCATTCTCTTTGCAGTGCAATAAATATTATGTTCATGACTCGGGGTCAGGGTTTTGTAAGATAACGTTCTCTTTTGAAAGGGGATATAAGGTGCAGTATCTTAGTTTATTTTTGTATTATTATTTTTCTCAACTCTACCCTGACGATTTGTTTAATATTTTCTCTACGGTTATTTTTTTTATTGTAGACTTATAAATAGTATATTTTCCTTTTTACACAAACCTAAAATTTTCCAAGGTCGAAAAGAAATGTGCAGCTGAGGTATTGTTGTCAAGTTATACCTTTTTATCATGCTCAGCTGAAGTGAAGCAGAACTGCTCACTTTTCCTTGGAGTCTAATGACCTGATTCCTGTTGGTAATTAGAAAAAAATAATATTGCTGAGGAAAAAATGGCTTCTCACTTATATAACATCAGCTAATTGCAATCGTTAGAAAGCTTTGCTTGTGATTATATAAGAAAAATGAATTACTTTGCGTTGCAAGACAAATTCGTATTCTTGCTATTTTTGGATTTATTTTACAATATCATTTTAATATTTTTCGTTAAGTACTGTTCAGAACTGTTCATTGTCAAATTCTCTCTCTCTCTCTCTCTCTCTCTCTCTCTCTCTCTCTCTCTGCACCATATGAGCATCAGGATACCTGAGAAATACCATGTGTGCCATTGCATAAGTTTAGAGTTACATTAAGTGTGTAAGTGAAACCACTGTATATTGCCCCCATACCACAAAAACCTATTTATACCTTCACTCTTCACCCTCTCTCACCTGGCTCCGCAGTATATAGCTGTTAATCTTTCATTGTGCGAACAGAAATCTTGTTAAAGAGAAATTGAAGCTTTTTATTCAGTAAAGAATAATTGTACTTTTATTTATGCTTATTTTAGTTATGTTCATCTGGATATGTAGAGGGGTAGATATGTATACACACGCGAAAGCCCTCCATCTTTTACTACTTATGCACCCAAGCAAGAGTTATAAAGATCATTTTTATCCTCTTTCTCTGTTTCTCACTCTCTCTCTCTCGTAGGGGGATATTGCAGTCATTGGACTTCACGCGGTGCACTGCAGGCGCTACTTAAGGTTCTTTGCAGCGCCCCTTTGGCCTCTAGCTGCTACCCCCTTTCATTCCTTGTTACACCTTTTAAACATTTTACTCTTAGTTTTCCTTTCAGCGCTGAATGACCTCAGGTCCCAGCGCTTGGCCTTTGGCTAAATTGTATATTTTCTCTCTCTCTCTCTCTCTCTCTCTCTCTCTCTCTCTCTCTCTCTCTCTCTATATATATATATATATATATATATATATATATATATATATATAATACACACACATTATATATATGTGTGTGTATGTGAATTCATATACTCAAATACACTACACGCACACACACACACACACACACATCACATATATATATATATATATATATATATATATATATATATATATCTATATATATATATAATGATATTATATTATTATATATATATATATTATGGTTATGGTAACTGAAGAACAGTATATAAACAGTTGACTTGTAAGTTAATATTCGCCTTCATATGAAAACAACTTTTTTTTCAATAAGTAATGTAGCCTTCCTAATTGGCGTCCTACAAATGCAAGGCATGTTTAACTTCGTTATGAATAAACGATTAGTTAATTTCTTGATGCTAAAAACTTATAGTTTAACACAGCAACTGAAAATAAGCATATTCCGTAACAAGATAACAAGTGAGGCTTTTTTTTTTCAATTAGCTTCTGTGTCCCAGTTACCTTGAAACTTTTAGAATATTTGCATTATTGCTCTGAAGTGTACAAGAATTTGCTGGAGTAGGTCAAGGTTAAAGTTCAGCTGAGAGTTAATAACTAAGAATGTCAACTTGACCATAATACCTGAGCTGTATAAGAAAAGGATTTCATAGCTGGCATCTATAGAGCGGCAGCCCGGACCATTGAGATGCAACGAACGAGATACTGACTGTAACCCCTACTGGTATTTAGGAGTAGATTTGTAAACTGTGAAACTGACCTTCTGCCGAAAATATATGGGTGGCTTACTTGACAAGCACCTCTATTGCTTGTTAGATTTTGGGTCTAGATCCAGTATATGAGATACCAGATGAAACTAATATATAATATATCTCATGAGTATAGAATGACCAGAGACAGACATTCTGGAGGGTGGGTTCCCCCTGACAGACACAGTGAGAATGGGCGGTTAATTGGATCTAGATCCAACTTAGGAGATACAAAGTAAAATTTACATTACAATAGCACTGCACATCCTAGAGTACTGCGGTTGTAATGACAGACATTTTAGTGGGTGGTTACCCCCTGACAGACACCCCCACAACGAGCGAGGAGAGGGAGACAGGATCTGCATCCAACATTGGAGATACCAAGTAGAATTTGTACTACAATGGCACTGCACATCCTAGAGTACTGTGGTTGTAATGACAGACATTTTAGTGGGATGTTACCCCCTGATAGACACCCCTCAACGAGTGGGAAGTGGGAGGGGGAGACAGTATCAGCATACAACATTGGAGATACAAAGTAAAATTTGTACTACAATGCTAGGATGGTAATGCCAGACATTTTAGTGGGTGTTTTCCCCTGATAGACATAACCTCCTCCATCCAGCTGTACCTTAGCTAACATGTCTCCTTTTATGTTTTCTCGCGTCATTCAGTCTTCCTTTCTCTTAACTTAAGGTTGGTCGGTGGCCTTAGCTTTTAGATATTTTACTGTTTTATAATTTTAAGTAAATTTAAGATTGTGTTATAATTTTATCATATTCAATTAATTGACAGATTCCCAGAGGATGTAATAAATGTGTTATTACGAAACGTCGGAATAAATAAAAATGTAGATATTGGCCTGTTTCCTTAAGTCAACACCTGCTCTGATGCAACCCTTGGTCTTCACTTGTCTGCACCTTGGTTGTGTGTATATTTATATATATATAGATATAATATATATATGATCTATATATATATATATATATATATACCTTATATGTACACTAGTGAGTGGAGGAAGCAAGAATGTGTGTGTGTTCACTTTTGAATGGAGTGAGCTTGAAAAAATAGCCCTATTGTGAAGTGTGGCTTCATAACTTATTAGTTCAGAAATATTCGCTATTTCTTAATTACTAAAGAATACTACTCTTACGTACTTTTTCTTCCTAATTTATGCTACCAACATAAGCCCTACTCAAATTTCTTAACCTAATGAGATAGTTGGGCATTCGCTTTTTTCAGGCACGCAGCTAGCATGTAAATGAGTAAGATTTTATACCCATTGTAATCTCTCTCTCTCTCTCTCGATCTCTCTCTCTCTCTCTAATAGTAGAGTTATAGCCATGAGTATTTATGCCTTTTAACGTTAATTCAGAGTTATTATAATATATAATATATATATAGTTAATATATATTATATATATATATATTATATATATATATATACATACATACACACACACACAACCAAGGTGAAGAAAAGTGAAGACCAAGGGATGCATCAGAGCAGGTGGTGACTTAAGGAAATATTCGCTATTTCTTTATTACTAAAGAATACTACTCTTACGTACTTTTTCTTCCTAATTTATGCTACCAACATAAGGCCTGCTCAAAATCATAACCTATTGAAATGGTTGGGCATTCGCTTTTTTCAGCCACACAACTAGCATGTAAATGAGTAAGATTTTATACCCACTGTAATCTCTCTCTCTCTCTCTCTCTCTCTCTCTCTCTCTCTCTCTCTCTCTCTCTCTCTCTAATATTAGAGTTATAGCTATGAGTATTTATACCTTTTAACGTTAATTCAGTGTAAACGCCACTTTGCTTGCACTCATCAAAAGCGAATGACAAAAGTGACTGAGCTACTGATAAAATGAAAATACTGGTTTACCTTCTTTTTCTATTTGGGACGGTGGATTATGACCAGTACATAAATTAGGGCTAAGTCTTGGTCTTAAGATTGTTTTCTAGATTATTGTAAGTATTTATTTGGAAGTGGAAATTGTTAGAATTCCAATATAATTAATAGTTGATAAGACAAGAGTATTGTTTTATGTAACGTCACCACTTTAGTGCACCTTGAGCACGTTCATCCTAAGCAGTGTCTTAAGAGTCCTACTAAGGATTAGACGGAGTTCTGAAACGTTATAGCAAAGGAAACTTGAGAATAAGGGTTACCAACTGTACACTAATGAAACCTAGGACGTTAGTGTGCGAGTTGGTCATTTGCACCGATATTACAGTTATAGCTGCTTATTCTGCTAATGACATATTGTACGTTTTCCATAGGAAATGACCGTTTAACGCCCAACCAAACACTTTCCAAATAAAATTCTTGTCCAGGAAGCCGTCAGCTGCAGACTGGTAAGACTTTTTTTTTCCCTCGTGCAAATGCACTATATCTTTCCTTATAACAATAAGACGGCAATGGTGTTGTCATACATTACAAGACACAGCACTCGTTAGAATGCAATAAGATTGGAAACCCGTAAAATATCACCCTCTGTTGTGTGGCGGTGGCGGCGATAAAATCCTGTAATTAAAGTCTAATAACTTACGCTCGCCCCCCCCCCCTCCCACCCATAAGTTTTAAGCCTTTTTCTTTCATTATCCCAGAGTTATTACATCCGACAAGGTAACCACAGGTTTTGGTAAACATTCCGGGGGAACTGCTCTATTTTGCTGAAATTTCTCGCTACTTGTTATTTCTGTCGTTGGAGCTGTTCAGGGTTCTTCCTCTGCTGATCCCACACCTTCCGTCGTGCTAACATTTTCCCTTTTTATCAATCGCTATTTGACTCATTTTTGCATAGATCAGGAATTATTAGTGTTGCATTGTTGCAAGGCACAATCGGGAACGCTTAATAGATACAAATCTTTGTTCTTAATTTTATTTCGTAATTCATTTTTATCAGCCAACTTGCATAAAATATAACCATAGGTGTTTATGACTTCATGGAAGTTGCTGTATGTCTTTAAATACTACTTTTTCTCCCAGCAGTTTGCTTGCAAGTCAGATTACTTTTTATTTTGATTAAAAGTGGTTGGAGCCTCGGCCTTAGAGCAAAGACCTTAGTGTGTTAATATATATATATATATATATATATATATATATATATATATATATATATATATATATATATATATTATATTATTATTATTATATTATTATTATTATTATTATTATTATTAGTAGTATTTATTAGTAGTAGTAGTAGTAGTAGTAGTAGTAGTAGTAGTATTTACTTATGTTATTTCATTGATGTGATGGATTATTGGCATAATTAGTCATGCAAATTTTTTTTTGGAGAGGGTGGCAGTGGAGTGTTTCATTATCACATTATCCATTATACCGTACCTCGCTGTTTCAAATAAGATTCCACGAAATGGAACAAAAGAAATGAAATATCCCACCTACATACTAGGTGCCGCTGAAAACATTGCGCACTACCTAAACTATTCTTCTCAGAAGTGACTTTATAATCTTTGTCATATACTTTCGCATACTAATAAGGTAGATGTTCCGAACCCAATTTCAAAACAAAATAAACCTGGACATTTATCTCTTATGAAGTATATGTCCTTAGGCATAAAATGATGCTGATAACATTAAAGAAATAAACCGTGCAAACTAACAGTGGCTTTGAGCAATGTCTTCTTGTTAGATTAAGTTGTCTTGTGTCAGCACGGGCTCTTTTTCGTACGAGCAGCCAGTAAGGTATGAGCAGATTAGAGAGAGGAGCTCGCTGAGTGTAAGTATTCTGTTCAAAAGGAAACATTTCTTAGAAGAGAGTTGTATTTAAAGTCTGTGTTGCCTAATTCAGCCTTTGTTGCAAAACAGACCACACACCTTCTGATATAACCATCATAGCAAAGGTGAAGCAGGTTGAGATCGCTAGTTTTTCCACTAAGGCCTCAGCACTCATTGTATACTGGAAAATGAATTACACTAAGTAATTAGTAAAATCCAAAAGATTTTACGGAAAATTGAAAGGTCAGTCCTCTTTTTCAACCAGAAGCCAGTTTCCAAAAAGGAATGACATCGGATATAACTTAGGTCAAGATCTAGACAATTAAATATTTCTTCTTTTGAAAAGGACATTATTCTGCCAGCTGGAAAGGACTAACCTTTTCCTAACGGTACAGGAGGAAAACCAAGGTGAGAGTTTGACTGAAAATAAAAGAAAAAAATATATTAACAGTGTGACGTATGCAGAATCGAATTCATGCACATTCCAATTGCTCTCCATAAAGAAAGCATGTGTTGGATGTTACATCAATCTGTAGATTAGAAAACGACATGACTCGTCTTTAAAGAATCGTTTCCTTTCCAACTTAGTTAACCATCTTTATTCGTACCCAGATGCAGAAAATTGAAGATGATGATGTCACTTTGTCGTGTGATCGACCAATACTCGAGGAGGGCTGTCCAATCATAAGCCGAGAGAAAGTTCATTTTAATGTGACTTTTGAAAATCTTGTTTAGGTTGAACGCAGTGATAGCCACATGCTATTTTAAACTTTAAAAACAAAATAAAGAATTAAAGTAATAGTGAATGCGTATTTTGTACTTGAAGATTATGACGCATCTAGTCTCTCTCTCTCTCTCTCTCTCTCTCTCTCTCTCTCTCTCTCTCTCTCTCTCCTGTGTGGTATCTAGTATTATTTAGTTGTAAATTTTTGAAACACTGAGTTTATATGTAGGCGACGTTACACGAGTACGGGAACAATGTGAATACGAAAAAGAACTGATTTAGAAAATGAATTTTTATGACAAATATATTACTTCTCTGTCAAATGCCCTCCTTCATTATTTCGCATTTTTTGCTGTAGAATTTATTATATCAGTGAAATAACAAAATTATAAAATTCTGAAAAAGTGACCTTGATTATGTATTTTCTTAAATTTGCGTTTATATCTGAGTAGCATGGATATTGGGGAATCTCTCCAATATTTCATACATTCCTCGTGGAATAAAGATGATTGACTTTAAGTTAAGTGATTGAGTCAATGGCAATTTCCGTTCATGTTAGTGTAAATATAACACTTTCTTGCCCAAAGGAAATGAAATTTATAGTAAAATCATAAGATGTCCTTATACTTCGTATAAGTTTCATTGACGTTAAGTTGTTCGACAACTAGAATCACCCAGCTACCTTTGTAAATAGGGCAACTGTTTACGAGTATTTATGAACACTATATTATACATTCAATATATACTATATATATATATATATATATATATATTATATATATATATATATATATGTATATGTATTATATATATATTATAATATATATATTATATATATATCTATATATATATATATATATATATAAATATATATATTATATAATATATATATATTATATCTATACCCATATATATATATATATTACAATATATAATATAACTTATTAATATATATATTATATATATTATATATATATTATATACATATATATATATATTTATATATATATATATATATATATATATATGTTAGGTATGTATTATATATATATATATATATATTTATATATATATATATAGATATATTTAGATATATATATATAGATATTATATATATATATATATATATATATATATATATATATATATATATATATATGTGAGTGTGGTTTTATGCATTGTATATAGTTTGTGAGGGAGAGGGAGTGATCACCATCTACCCACACATATTAATGCCTCTGGGAGTAGAGGGTGTTCGCTTCTCAGGCAGATAAACTACTTGAGAGTGAAATAGCTGGGAAGCATGCCGGCATGCAATTAGCCTCAGCATAGCAAAACCTTTCGGGTGTGGGCATGCAGGCACGTTAGTTGCCTAATGCGACTGCAACACTGTGGCGAAGTGTTTCATGTAGTTAGCCAAAGTAACCTTGATGGACACTGACAGAAGAGGAATTGCCCCCAGTCCCTTCCAGCCCTTAGATGGACAGGGGGTTGCTAAGAAACTCACGATCTCCTGATTCTTGTATTCATGTTAAAAATACAATCAAAATTGGCAATTGGAATGTGAGATCACTAAATCAGGATAGCAAAATTGAAGACTTAGTGGCAGTTTTTCAAAGTTATGAATTAGATATTTGTGTTGTAACAGAGACAAGGTTAATTGGAATCGATAAGATGGATCTGGAGAATGATAATATGATAGTGGCGTCTGACCGACGGGATGGAATGCATTATCATGGGGTAGGATTGCTGTTGGGATGCAAGGCAGAGAAGGCTCTATGTGAATGGGATCCTATGGACGAGCGATTGTTGTACGCACTGTTCAAGTCAAATCATGGTAAAATAAGTCTGTTTGTGTGTGTTATGTACCCACTAATGATGCACCTGATGAAAGGAAAGACGCATTTTATGGAAAGCTGCAGCAAAGAATAGGAAGAGTTGCTAAACATGATGTTTTTATTTGTATTGGAGACTTCGATGGAGTGATGGGCTGCACAATTGAGGGATTTGAGGGTTGTATGGGTAAGATGGGTGTCGGTGGTAGGGTGAGTGAGACTAGAGTAAGATTTGGGAGTTTCTGTCTAGCAAATGACCTAGTCATTGGGGGCGTGCTTTTTCAACATCACAATATACACAAGACGACATATGTGTCATCGTGTGGGAAATGTAAAAAACCGATTGATCATATTACTGTTAGTAACAGGCACAGAAGCTCTTTGCTAGATGTTCATGTTAATCGGGGAGCAGATATTGGTAGTGACCAATAACTCAGCGTTGCAAAACTAAGACTTAAGCTCAAAAATCGGAAGGGAAAACCTGTTGTTGATAGGTAGGAGGAGGAAGGGAAAAGTGTATTTGAGATGTCTGGGGATTTGAATAAAGCTTTTGCATGAGGTTGCTAGTTGTATGATCAGAAGGAGACTCAGATTGAGGGAAAAGATCTGGATGTCTGAGGAAACATGGAATAGGATAAAAAAAAAGATGTGAGGCAAAATTAAGAGCGAGATACATTTTGTTAATGAAGAAGATTTTGAACTACAAAGAACTAAGTACTTGAGTTTGGATTCAGAAGCTAAAAGATTAATAAGAGAGATGAAAGAAGATCTTTAATTGAAAAGTTTGCGGAAACTGAAAAATTAATGAATAAGAATGGTGTTCAGAGGAAAAGTATAGCTTATAAAGCAATTGAAGAGCAATTGGTAAGCGTAAGGATATACCAGTCAAGGATATATAAGGTAATTTATTGACCAAAAATGTTGAAATCAGAAATAGATGGAAAGAACACTTTGAGACATTTCTTAATAGATAGGACATCAAATAGTACAATGATAGAAGTAACGGGGCTGCAGCCGGTTGATGAGTACGTGTCAGATTGCCCCTGGTAGAAGAGATAGAAGTAGGCCAAAGGAGATTTGGTTGAGGACAATGAGTCAGGAAGCAGGGGATGGGTGTTGGAGAGAACTTGAGGAGTTAGCCCAGGACTAAATATGGTGGCGTTAGTTCATCGAGGCCCTATGCATCCCCGTGGGTGTCACAGAAAACTACATAATATATATATATATAATATATATATATATATATATATCTATATATAGCTATTCTATTATAATGTATAAATTATATAACATCATTGACATTACAGATATAATATATAATTTTGGGTTGACACCTTCGAATAGAGAACTTGAAATTGGGTAAGATTTATAAAGATGGTTGGTTAGAAAGTTGCTACTCGTGTGCCCCATCAATCCATGGAAGTGATGAAGTGTCCTGATGTAGTCCAAAGCCCTCAAGACTTCGATCAAGCTTAGTACCTTCTTCGAAGCAACTTCGTAGAGTTAATCAACTCAGATCAAGTACTAGAATTATTAGTTCTTGATTAAGTTGCCTCACTCCATGGGAACAGGAGAGAAAGAGGAAAAAGGTTATTTGTTATATGTGTGGAAAAAGTCTTAAAAGTGAAGAAGGTTTTGGATGATGCGGACGGGATTAGTAATGTAAAACTAGTTACAAGAAAGAGGAGTTGCAGGATCGTTAGTTGCAAAGACTATATCGTAGTTAGGTAGTATATTAGTGTGTCTGTATTATTTTGATTATTTTTTGCAATGAGTAACAATTTTTCTAATGCTATACCAAATTCTCAAGGACTGTAATAAATTTCAAGCATAAGCCTTCAGAAAGTCTTCAGATTTTTTTCTCTTTCTAATATATACGTATGTATATATATATATATATATATATATATATATAATATATATATATAATATATAATATATATATATATATATATATATATATATATAACTGTGTGTTTGTGTGTATTCATGTGTACTCTTTCCATATTTATAATAAGTATCCAGAGTCATCCTTCACCTCTCATCAATAATTTTTTAAATGCGGTTCCTAACTGACTTCCTAAATTATCTTGCCTTGCTTGAAAATAAGACCTGTCCTCTCTTGGTGGGAAGGAATGTCCTAACTATTGACCTTTGGGAACCCTTATATATTATATAAAAAATAGCTAGTATAAAAGGCCTATTAAAACACACTGGTTTAAAGCTTAGGACTATATGTAGTGAATGACGGAAGAAGTTACATTTGCGAAATACATTGTGAGAGATATTTAGGTGATACCTGGGGTCACCGCTAAGCTGACGTTCGTTCTGCTAATTGCCCTAATTCACTTCATCATTGCCTTAAGGAAGATATTGTCTTTATGGTCAGAGTCGCAGGCTCCATTGGAAAGGTTGATACTATTATCTTGTTGTTTTATCAGTGAAGATTCTACCATCTGACATTTGTACCGATAGCTGCTTTTGTATAAAAGTAAAGAAATGTGCTGAGGTTCTTACTAGAAAGGGGAATTTGAGATAAATTCTTACGTTAACTAAAAATCACATATATTTACAATAACTCAAATCAGAAGATGGGAAAATTTAGGCAGGTAACTGAGGGCCTGCCAGAACACCGAATTATGATGAAAATGTGATACTGATGTTCCGTGGATTTCACCTCAAGGGGCACTGTGAATTAAATTGCAGTGGGTTTACCACAGCAATAAATCACAATCAATTGAAGCAATGGATATACGGCAAGAAAACTCTGTCTGCAAGGAACAATGCATACGATTACTTGATGAAATTAGCGTAACTAAGGGTTCGAGGTCACGCTGATGGCACCAAGGGATCCTTGGATATAACACTGTTGAATTGACTTATGAACACAGGTAATAAATTCAGGTCTACATGAGAATTGCATTTGGAAAACGGGAAAGGTTTAGCAAAAGAAAAAGGACCATGTGACCAGTAAAAGACAGATTCCCGGCATTTTACCTTATTTCGTGAGATGATTCCTCGTAAATGTACTAAATATGGGGTAGTGGTTGGTATAAGAGAACTGGCAATGGAAATGATACTGGACTGGAAATCAGCCATGTGGTTGGGGCAGGCTCAAAGGGAGCAGAGTTCAAGGGGTAGTGTGTGTGTTAGAGCTGCAACAAGGGTGTTCCTGACGAGTGCAGGTGGTGTGAGGTCTTTTATGCCTTGTGTTGGATTAATTTTCCCATTCTCCCTGTCACCCAGGATTATGCGTCCCACAGCACTGGTCCAGGGATGCTTTTAAGTAGTGCCTGTGGCTCTCAAACGAGCAGGTCTTGCCTCCAAGGGCAATTTAATAACCTGGAAAGGGGTTTTAACGCAGTCATACGTTCTGGGAAGGGAATGAAATACTGCCAAAGGAATAATAACAAGAGCTTTAAAGATTAAGCAATTTCTCCACGACCGACTGTTAATGTCGACAGCGAGATGAAATCATTTTACTGTAAGGTCTTATGAAAATGATGTTTGTGAAAGGAGAATTGAGTTGGTTTGGAAAGAGATATCCTCCGTTGATATATATATATATATATATATATACCTATTATCTATATATAGATATATATATATATATATATATATATATATATATATATGTGTGTGTGTGTGTGTGTGTGTGTGTGTGTGTGTGTGTGTGTATATATATATATATATGTATATATATATATATATATATATATATAATATATATATATATATATATATATATATATATATATACGTATCTGTGTACATATGTATACATTTGGTTGTAGTTAATATTTTTGTCATAGTGTTCCTTTTACACGATTTGGTGGAGCTAGTACCCGTAAAAATATATCTCGATTAATTCGTAGTCGTACGCAGTAAGTAAAATATTCCCGTTTAACTTTGACAATTTTATTTATAAGAAATTGCGTATGCATTCGCAAAATATCGTAAATCTAATTTTTATCACTGGTAATGAAGTATTATTTTCAGAAATTGAAAAGTACTGCTATAAGCGTATTTCCTTTTCTTTTCTGTTGAAATAGTTGTTTGATTCTTTGGTAAACTTATCAAGATATTGTCGTGAAAATATTATCATCGCGCTCGCCGGTTGAAAATTCAGGTTGTCTTGAAATGATTTTTGAATAGATTAACTGGATACGCTCTTTTATTATTTAATTATTCATCTGTAATGAACAAAATAAAATAATAAAAGTTAGTGAAGCAAGTTTAAAAATGGGAATTAATTGGAAAAATCCGAATACAAAATTAAGAATTATAGATATATTCTATGAGAAGTAAAGAGCTTTTATAAGGAACACCTTATCCGTTAGCTTTAGCGGCAATACAAATGAACTCCTGGGGCCGCATCTTTTTAATTAACGATATACTGCAGTCCGTCATAATAATCCGGCAATCCTTAAATGATCTCGGCGTAAGCCCTGCATCTCGTGAAACCATCTTAACGAACTACACTCCACTATTTTCTCCATTAACTACGTACCAGTAGCGGAAGGTATTCCCACAATTTCTTTCCACTGAAATCACTCCTATCCCTATCCAAGACTGTATTTATGCTTGACTTTTGTCTTGTAGCAAATTTAGTTAGACAGTTTAGTCAATAATCCGCTTACGTCATCCAAAAGGGGCCCTTAGGGTGAGGCTAGAGTAGAGAATGAGAGAGTGGAGGAAGAAAAAAAAAAGTCGCTGGATTATTCAAACACGTCGGAGATACGGTCGGCCATTGTTAATTAAATGCTCTTTAACCATCGTGTGCATTCCTGGCTCGTAGGTTTTATTTTCAGCCGAGGCGAGGAAACTTTTAAGCTTGTATTGTAACTGATGTTTTGAGTCCTCCCAGTATTCCTTATTACACACATTGTTGGTTTATGAAGGTGAGCTCCAGCTCTGGAAAGGGTCACGGCTCCGTGTGCTGAGGTGATATAAGTATTTAAGTATGGCCTCGAGCTGGGATTAAAGCAAGTTAGTGTGAAGTCTGTTGTGGTGTGGGTGATAATGGGTCGAAACTAAACCTTCCTGCCTTCTCATTTATATCTCCTCTCTCTCTCTCGCTCTCTCAGTCCAATCTCGCTCATCTCTCTCAGGACACCATAGCAGCGCCAGCCACCAAGCTACATGCCTATGTCCTCTCGTGCCCTCCCATCTCTGATATTCCTCTACCCATCTGTCATACCTTGTATACAGTATGCATAGTTTTTGTAGAAGCTGAATTTGTCCTTCTCATATTTTACTGAATACACTTTCTTTCTATTGACCTGCGTGATACATATTGATTAAAATATGTTATAATGGGCAACGCTATGCTTTATTAGGCCAAGAGGTCTTTGCAATTCAGCGGTCAATGTTTTTAAGGAATTTGAAACGAACCAAAATAAATTATTTTCTTTTGAAAGAGTTCGAAGTGTCTGTATTTTTTTTTTTTATTGCTCTTTACACTTAGTCTTCTTATCGACATCAGGTGGAACCATCCAGTTGGAGGACTTTGCATTCCTCAGCAGCTGCCATTAAGAAGTGTGCCATTCTGCAGGTAGGCTGATGTAGGAGCTCCCGAGCGCATAAAACTATTGAGAGCCCGTGACGTGATGACCTCCGAGTTCCCAATGAAAATTCCTCATGCGTTAAACAGGTTGGCTTTGGACGCCTCATCTAAGGTTTTAAGTATGACATGTATATACTTATATATCATAAGACGCTAAAGGACTAGTTAAAGGTGGAATTTATGGCGGTGATCCTAAGACAAGATTCGCTGTGCAATGCATTGTGATAGTTGCTGGCGTTCAGCTGGGACGCCGACTTTATGGGTTATCTCAGGCTCTTGTGGAGATGTATTTTGATAAGAGGTAATTTACGATTCCGTTTTGTAGATCATAAGCCAATGGCTTTTGGCATTCTATATAGATTAAGAAGAAAGAGAATTAAACGAGTCTTGTCGTTTGCATCGAGAGAGAGAGAGAGAGAGAGAGAGAGAGAGAGAGAGAGAGAGAGAGAGAGAGAGACCAACTTTTAAAAGAACAAGAATTCCTCTTGTCAGAATTGTATCAGTTCCATTAAGATTAGGAAAGGCTCTCTCTCTCTCTCTCTCTCTCTCTCTCTCTCTCTCTCTCTCTCTCTCTCTCTCTCTTTTCCTTCCAGGTCTTTCTCTCATCCTTTCTCTGTTGCAAGTCTTTAGATTCTTTATCAAAGTAACTGCTAGACTTGAGCATGATGTAAAATCTTCTTTTTACTCGTTAGGACGTGCCTGGCCTTTTGATTATCGCCCCAGAGGTCTCCGGGGTTCAGGATATGATCCTATCATCCAAATGACACAAAAATCCTGCCCCGTTTCGTCGGGATTGTACACAACGTAGGAACACCAGACGGAGAGTTCGTTTTGCAAATTATCGCTTGCTCACTCCATCTCCAAAGGGCTTTGATGCTTTGGTCAGAAAAATGTCTATAAAAAGTCGCCAGTCAGTGAACATTAGGTCAACGTGCTGGTTGTCTATACTGAACATTCTCTCTCTCTCTCTCTCTCTCTCTCTCTCTCTCTCTCCTCTCTCTCTCTTTCGTCCCGTATCTGTGTGCATGATAATCTTACATTATTTTCCCATAGAAACTTTTATTCCCACGTCTTTGTAATATATATATAGATATATGTATAATGGATATACTATATATACATATATAAATATGTGATTAGTATGTTTGTGGGTGGTTGGCTGTGTATATTTTGTACCAGTGAGGAGTTCTCACAAACGGGGAACAAACAACTCAGTGGTCAGTGCCACATTCATACTTTAACCACTGATTATTGACTATTTATTATTATTATTATTATTATTATTATTATTATTATTATTATTATTATTATTATTATTGATAGCATGAACGCTGTTCGTATGGAAAAAGCCTAAAGGGGCCATTGACTTGATATTCAAGCGTCCAAAAAATATGGTGTTAATTTGAAAGAAGTAACAGAAGTTCATAGGAAATACGGGAAGAAGAGATCAGTTGTTAGAAAAGAAATGCAAGTTAATTGATAAATAAGTGAATAAATAAAAATGTAAGTAAATTATTAAAATATATGAAGAATTTTTTCAGGGTAGTAACATAAAACAGCATCTCCGCTCGAACTTTTGAAGCTCCAATTGCACAACATCCTCAGGGAGACCGTCCCACAGTCCAACGTGTGAGGAACAGAGGAGGCACATTTACTGTTTATTGGTGCTGCTGTCAGCAAATCGAATCGGATTGTTCTTGGCAGGCAAAGACGTTCAGGTATCAGCTGTGAATGTGAAAGAACTGTGCTAAGTTATAAGTATGAAAAATTGATAAACAAAGAGACCATCCGTTGATGGTCGAAGTTATACCTGTTAATGTTAGTAAACAGAAACTTGCCACCACGAACCACTTTATTTAAAAGAGGCAAATCTCTAGCAGAAGCAGATATCCACACCGGAGCATAGTATTCTATAAGGGAGGGTTGCATTCGATGTTTCTCAATATTAATGTGTGAGTCAAAAGTTAGACCAAGAAGTTAAAGCTTCAGACTCATTCAGCCAAGTTCCATCCACCTGAAGGGGAGAATGTGGTGGGAAATCTGTACGAAATCTGTTAATCAATAGTATTCTCGTTTAACCGTAGTTCAGCCTCATACCCACTAACTACACTATTCACTAATCCGCTCCATGTCACAAGTGACACTAACGGCAGCTTCATTTCTCATAAGTAGAGACTTTACTTCTTTCACAAAGTTTTCACTATCATCATACTGAACAATGTTATTTTCCAGGCCAACAACAGTATCACCTAAATACGCTAAAAATACAGGACCACGAACACTACTGTGTGGAACACCAGGCATAGTAGGTTGTGGTTCACCAAAGATCCCATTAACGGCAACCCGTTGCTGAATAACCACTGGTTCCATGCAACGTAAAAACACCATACAAACAAACCATTAACGACAACTCCCTGCTTCCTACCTGTTAGGAAATATTTTAGTAATCCTATAAGATATCTGCTCACTCCAAGATTTTGAAGTTTATAAATAAGTACCCTTTGATTTACTAAATCGGAAGCAGCAATAAAGCTCTTTGAATTACTGTACATTCAAAATCCGTATCAAAGTTTTCTTGTAAATGGCATGTCAAATCTAAAAGAGTATTGCAGGTACCTAACTGCTTCCCATTAGCTTAACAATCCTTTTGTACATTCCACATACATATATGCTGGCTTAAAAATAAGTTTTTCCGCAACTTTGGAGAGCACAGGGAGACTAGAAATTGGCCTGTTGGAACAGGCACGGTATTACTAAGCTTGCGCTCATCCGCATAGATATTACCTGAAAATCCATAATATCTAATATTGAGAGACAACACACTGGAAATCTTCATAAAAATAAAAGAGAAGAAACCATGAGGATCCTTTGAACATTGCAACCTTGGATTACAAAGAAAATTAAGTTCTCCCAGTCTTTAGCACTTACCATGTTCTACCTCTATCACCTCTACATGCAGCCTCCCACCCACTTGTAATCTCAAAAACTTATGGTTTCCCTCCATTCTACAGCCTTTTCACTGTCGCATCTTTGTCCTTATTCACTCTCCCGACATACGGCTGAAGTCCCTTTAGACTGCATCTCCGTTTGCAACCTTTAATCGGAGATCGGTTTGTTCATTATTTTTTGACTGCCCATTTATTTCGCTTTATAAAAACTTTTTATTCTTGTTCACATTCTTCTCTCTATTTTCACATTTTCTTTTGTCTCTCTTGCCTTCTTCTTGACTGCGTTATCATTTCTCCTGTATACCATGACATGAATTTCCTTTCTGTCTTGCAAATGAAATTTTTATCGCCTGCAAGGTATACATATGTGAGTTTCACCAATCAGCCATTTTCCCTGTTGTGAGGTGGCTGTACTGTAAGACAAAATAACACTGCTACTTTCTTTGTTTGGGGGTTAAATAATCTCATGTACACAAAACTTACCCAACACCAGAATACCAGACCCCACTGGCCTGTATCTTGCACACTCTTGTGCATCTTGGAAAGATTGGACGGTGTTAGTTTGGTGAAGAGAGTGAGCATTTCAGAAGTATTAAAGGGAATTTATATTTGGTGGAAATAAGTTATTGGAAAGGTGGGAGGTTAATATTCAGGAGGTAAAATGGTATCATTATTATTATTATTATTATTATTATTATTATGATTATTATTTTATTATTATTATTATTATTATTATTATTATTATTATTATTATTTTATTAAAAGTAATGGCTACTTCAGCAGCATTACACTTGTAGAGATTCTTCTCTATTTTACGAATAGCGGCTTTTTCCGTGCTACTTAAACAGGCTAGTAGAGCGCCTATAGAGGTCATGGTAAAATACAGTGTCAAAATAGGTGTACATATTTGAATTTTACAGGTAAACTATGATACCATAGTCATCAAAGTCATTAACGATTTTCTCTCTCTCTCTCTCTCTCTCTCTCTCTCTCTCTCTCTCTCTCTCTCTCTTTCTTAATGCGAGCTTTCGTCTGGAGCTGCCAGACATCCTCAGGCTTGGAAGCTGAGGGTGGACTGATCTTGGTGTGGTGTATGTCCTCCTTATATTTGGGTTTGACAGCAGGGGGTCTGCCCCATGCTGATCTGTTATTGGCTGGTGGCGGCGAGTCTTTGTTTTCATTGGTGGCTTGAGCCAGGTCTCAAGCCTTTTTCTCCGAGTCGATGGTTGCGATGCTGCAGATCCTGCAGCTGTCTAGACCTCCTGAGCGGTGTGGTAACGTTGATGTGTGTTGCGCTACGCTGTGGGACGTCACGGCTAATTTGATTTCCATCGGCTGCAGGAGTACCTTGTTCGAGGGCGTTTTCTTCCATGGAGTTGTCGTTATTGGTGGTGTCATTGTTGGTGGCAGGTCTTCTCATACTCGTAGGGAGGAGAAATTCTTCCTGCGTCATATTCATCTTAGGTTTTATTTGCTGGATGAGAAGCGCCTCCAGCAGGCGCAACTGACGGGCATCAGGGGCCTTCTCGATGATCTTTGTGTTCTGTATGATGACATCCTGGGTGATGGCCTCTTGATGTTTGGTGCAGGCATGATTCTTGATAGCTCCCTCTTGGGCATGACATGAGTGTCTCTCCGACAGGCGCATGGTAGTCATACCTATGTAGGTGCTGCTGCATTCGCGGACTGGGCATGTATACTGGTACACTACATGCATCTGCTTTAGGGTGTTTCGTACCTGTGGAGAGGGGTTGTTTTTCATAATAAGGTCCTGCATCCTCCAATTCTGGTTATATATGATGAAGTCGATATTCTTGGTGTCGTCGGTCGGGGATACATTTTCGGAAATAATTTTCTTAATGGAGTCCTTCTTCACGGTAATGGGAACTCATGAAGGCTTTGTAGTACAAGTTGATATTATCCTGGGGGCGGGGCTGCAGGCTCTCACTATCGTACCATTTCTCCAGGGCTGTGCGGACTTCCTTACTGATTAATTTATTTGAGTACCCGTTATTCACAAGTACTTGGGAGGCGCGGTCGAGTTCCTGGTGAGTGTTCTGCCAGGTCGAGCAGTAGGAGAGGGCTCTTCTGACGAAGGCCCTGATGGTGGTGCTTTAGAATCTGGCGGGCACTCGCTGTCACCATTGAGGCAAAGTCCTAGATTGGTCTTCTTTGTGTAGACAGAAGTACGGAGACCGTCTTCCGTCTTGCTTACAAAGACGTCGAGGAAGGGGAGCCGATCGTCGGAGCTGTGTTCGACTGTGTAATTCAGCACACTGCACTGCTGAAATGCTTGACTGAGGGCTTCTACCTCATCCTCGGCATCGACTTGCACAAAGATGTCGTCAATATAACGTCCATATCTGCGGGGTTGCTGCATCCTGGCGAAGACCCGTTCTTCCACAGTGCCCATATAAAAGTGAGCGATGAGGACCCCCAGTGGGGAGCCCATCACCACGCTGTCCTTCTGGCGGAACATCTGGCCATGGTGGGTGGAGAAAGGGGCCTTCTTAAAGCAGATCTCCAGCAGCGTACGGAGTGAGGCTTTGGGTATGTTGAGGGGAGCTGTCGACTGATTCCTGTAGACACGATCAAGGATTATATAAGTGGTTTCGTCAATAGGCATGTTCGTAAATAGGGACTCCATGTCCAGCGAGGCGATAATCCCGGTGCCAGGGGTGTCCTTGATGGCTTCTAAGAATTCTGCCGAAGACTGCAGGCTGCTGTACCGACTTGGAACGTAAGGGGTCAAAATTTGGTTAAGGCGTTTATCCAAGGCGTACGTAGGGGCGGGTGTCTGGCTGATGATCGGCCGGAGGGGGTTTCCTTGTTTGTGGGTTTTTACAATACCATATAAATAACCCAGGCTAAAGTCTCCATGTATTGGTAAGAGGTGCACAGCATTTGTCGCAGCATTCACTGTGCTGATGACTCCGTTAGCCTCCCTCTTGATGTCGTCTGTCGGGTCCCTCGTCAGGCGCTCGAACTTGCTCTCGTCAGACAAATTAGCATCCAGCTTCTCGTGATATTCGGCAGTATCAATCAAGACAAAGCCTGCTGTCTTGTCCGCGTGTCGCACCGTGATGTTCACTTTCTCCTTCAGTTCCTTCGCTGCTTTCTTCATCTCCTTGGTGAGGATCCCGCTGGAGTGCGAGCCCCTCTCTGTAAGGGCTTCAGCAAGTAGGAGGGGTTGAAGGGGGTCGGTAGTTCTCACGATGCTCCGAGCTTCGAGTTGCTGGATGGAGTTTAGAAGCAACTCAATTTCGAGTCTCTTGTCATGAGGCCTGGATCTCAAAATGAAGTGGCAATTAAGACCCAGCTTCAGAGGGGCGCCTGGATCGGGGGTGGGGTCGTAATCAGTAAGGTTAGTTAATGTATCCTTGGGTTCATTCAGGGATGCAGAGTTTGCCGCTGTTCAGGGAGATGAGCTTGAGTAGGGCACCTCTCATCCGCTGCTTCATGTCGTCCTCCTGAAGGCGAACGAGGCATCTCTCGATGTTCCCAGGGTATGTTGGTTCCTCTCCTGCGGGGTTGTCTTCTTCAGTGGGTGTTTCACGTTCAGGATTATCAAATTTGGTGTTGTCCAGTCCATGACTACCTTCTTGTCGAAGGGCACCAGGAAGTGCTGCTACAGGTTCCTCTCCTACTCCACTGGTGCCAGGGCTGCTTCTCACTCTCTCCCTCTCCTGCCGCAGTCTCTTGGTCTCGTTCTGGAGGGCACGCACTTCGTTAGTCTTGATCACTATTTGCCGCTGTAGGAGGGATTTTCTAAAGCTCCTGGTGTCCTCATTATTTCTTGCTGACGGGTCGTGTAGCCGAATATTAGAGTACTTAGGAAGCAGACCCTCTCTCAAGCATACTTTATTAAAAGTAATGGCTACTTAAGCAGCGATACACTTGTAGAGATTCTTCTCTATTTTACGAATAGCGGCTTTTTCCGTGCTACTTGAACAGGCTAGTAGAGCACCTATAGAGGTCATGATCAAATACAGTGCCAAATTAGGTGTATATATTTGAATTTTACAGATAAACTATGATACCATAGTCATCAGTCATTAATGATTTTCTCTCTCTCTCTCTCTCAAATTGGAACAAATCAACAGAAAACATCTTGAAAATAATTGAAAGAGTTCCAAATAAAATCCAAGTGGTCAAGAGACTGATAAAGAAAATTTACATCAATCAACATATTCCAACAAAGAAAATGAATAATGTGAACATTGTGAATATACTAATTGATGCAATAGGAAAAAGAATGCCAAAAGCTTTCAAACTGTGTAAGGTGTGGTATAGCATAGTTAATCCACAAAACCTGATCAAAAAATGTTCTGCATGCAGCATTCCAATGCATTCTCAATGTGCTGAAGTCATGCAAGATATGAGTAAGGATACCAGAGTATTTTGTTCAACATGTCTATCATGGATAGACAATGTTATTAAATCAAGACTTAATGTGCAAATAGTAGAGGATGAAGAAGAAGAGGAAGAGGAAGAAGAAGAAGAAGAAAAGGAAAATGGAAGAGAAGAAAGCAAAAATGAAATGACAGAAAAAAATAATGAAAACAAAGAGCAAGACAAGAGTATGGAGTCAGAGATACTCATTGATACTACATATGAGGCAGTCAAGCAGCATACATACGAAGAAATAAATTACGACATGACAGCACAAAATAAAATCCCGAAGAGGCTCTACCCAGATCTGCACACTGATGGGAAAGGAAAAAATAGACAAGAAAGACAAAGTCTGCACCCTTTTGAAAAGAGGGAATTGCAGATTCGGTGAAAGATGTTACTACAAATATCCCAAGGTATGCCACAACTATGAAATCTATGGTAAATGTGCATGCCTAGACAGCTATGAGGATGATTGCAGAGATCTACATCCAAAAATATGCAAAAACCTAAAAGAAAGAAAAGGATGTAAGTTCGATAAAAAATGTAAATATATGCACCCTGTAGTCATGAATCAAAATCAATTAGATAATAAAATCCAAAATAGAAAAGAAACAAATAAAGAGAGGAACAAAGAACTTGAGGTGAAGGAAAAAAGCAAGCCATCACCGCGATATGGAGTGTCGGCAAAGAATTTCCAAGCATCAGCTCCAAGGTAATGCAGCTCAAGAGATAAATACTGTATATACGATGCTAGGGGATGGTGCAGATACGGAGAAAATTGCAGATTCAGACACAAAATGAATAATTATGATGAAGGAAGATCAAATATTTTGGGAAAGTTGGATTTTTTAATGTCAGAATTTCTGGAAATTAAGAAAAGAACAACATACCAGAACAGGAAAGAGACATGGGAAAATCCCTATTATTACCCATATTAAATGAAGGAGATAACACGCAAACCATCATAGTGATGAGTGCACAGGGTTTAGTTCTGAGTAACTCAAAAAGAAAAATAGAGTTCTTAGAAGAACTAACCCAAATTGAAAAGAAAATAGATATAATGAATATAAGTGAAACCTGGTATTCCCAAGAGACTGGTAATGATGATCGAATAAAAGGGTTCCAAACTTATAGATCAGATAGAAAAAATAGGAATCAAGGGGGAACCGCGATATATGGGAAAGACAAAAAACAAGGAAAAATATATGAGAAATATAGTAACTCAGAATGTGAACTAATAGCGGTAGAATTTGAATCTGAAAAATTAATGAACATAGTAATATATAGACCCCTTAATGCTAAAAAGTTTGACACAATAATATAAAAACTGGATGATATATGTAGAAATCACAAGGACTGGACTATTCTCCTATCCGGAGACTAACTTTCCTTTCGTAGACTGGAAAGAACGAATAGGAGATTGTGGTTGTATTTATACATATAAAAAAAGAGAGTAATAGTAGTGCAGAAGATAAGAGGCAATTCAACAAGCTATTATATATGCTACTAGAATACAACATTCAACAAATAAATACCTGCCAACAAGAAAGGAAAATACTTTAGACCTATTATTTGTGAACGAGGTGAATTCTGTTAAAGAAATAATAGTTTATCATGCGAGTATTTCAGACCATAATGTCATAGAATTAACAGTCCATTCCAAAGCAAGTGAAAACAGAGATAAGCAAAATGAAAAAGTGGGATGGATATGGAAAATACAATTTCTACAGTAAAAATATAAAATGGTCAGAAATAAATGAAGAATTATACAAAGATTGGGATAACATTTTCGTAAGTGATGATATAAAGGTAAATATGGAGATATTATATAAAATATTAGTGAAAGTAGTGGATAAATATATACCAAAGAAGAAAAGTAAACATCAGTCATGCATACCAAGAGACAGAGGGATCTTGTTCCAGAAAATCAGAAAGTGGAAAAAAGGTCTTGCAAAAGAAAAAAATGCATGGAAACGATGGAACTAAAAAGTAAGGTAGAAAATGCGGAACAAAAGATTATACAATCAAAAGAAAATGAAAAATGGGACTTGGAAGAAAAAACCCTAGTAAACATCAAGCAGAACCCCAAACTATTGTACTCTTATGCGAAAAAGATGAATAAAAGAATAGAAATAGGCCCTCTAAGAATTGAAGGGAGATTGGCAGAAAGATATAAGAGAGAATTCACCCCTAGAATTGATAATGAAGATAATGATACAGAAATAAGGGATGAAAATAGTGAATATTTATCATACATAGATATTAATGAAGCTGATATTGCGCAGGCTATTAATGAAATTAAAAATGGAGCTGCAGCTGGGCCTGATGGTGTCCCTGCTATTTTGTTAAAGAAAGTAGATCATTCTATCACAAAGCCACTTGCAATATTATTAAGACAAAGTGTAGATACAGGTAAGATTTATGATGAGCACAAATTAGCATATATTACCCCAACTTTCAGAAGTGGATCAAGACTAGAGGCAAGTGAGTCTAACATCACATATTATGAAAGTGTATGAAAGGGTAATGAAGAAAAATATTATGAAACATTTAATCAAAAATAATCTGTTTAATATAGGACAACATTTGTTTTGTACCTGGAAAAAGTACACAAACCCAACTGTTAGTCCACCGTGAGAACATATACAAAAATATGAAAAACGGAAATGAAACAGATGTGGTTTATCTAGACTTTGCAAAAGCTTATGACAAGGTAGATCATAATATATTAGCGAAGAGAATTAGAAAACATAATATAGTGGACAAAGTAGGAAGATGGTTAAAAGAATTTTTACACAACAGAAAACAGATAGTTATTGCAAACAATGAGAAATCGGATGAAGCTAAGGTAATATCTGGTGTGCCACAAGGTACGGTGTTAGCTGCATTACTGGTTGTAATTATGATTGCAGACATAGACAGTAATATTAAGGACTCAGTAGTGAGTAGTTTTGCCGATGACACAAGAATAAGTAGAGAAATTACTTATGATGAAGATAGGAACGCACTACAAAGAGACCTTAACAAAGTATATGATTGGGCAGAGGTAAATAGGATGGTATTTAACTCTGATAAATTTGAATCAATAAATTATGGAGACAGAGAAGGAAAGCTATATGCATATAGGGGGCCTAATAATGAGACAATCACAAATAAGGAAGCAGTTAAAGACCTTGGTGGGATGTTGAATAGGAACATGTTATGCAATGATCAAATAGCAATTCTATTGGAAAAATGTAAAGCAAAAATGGAAATGTTGTTACGGCACTTCAAAACAAGAAAAGCTGAACACATGATTATGCTTTATAAAACGTATGTTCGTAGTCCACTTGAATATTGCAATATGATATGGTACTCACACTATCAAAAGGATATTGCACAAATAGAGAGTGTACAAAGGTCCTTTACAGCTAGAATAGAAGAAGTTAAGGATCTTGACTACTGGGAAAGATTACAATTCTTAAAATTATATAGTCTAGAAAGGAGGAGAGAATGCTACATGATAATTTAGGCATGGAAACAGATAGAAGGAATTACTGAAAACATCATTGAGCTAAAATATCAGAAAGAGCAAGCAGAGGTAGATTAATAGTGCCCAAAACTATACCAGTAAAGATAAGGAAAGCACACAGGACATTAATCCACTCTGTACCAGCATCGACAATGCAGCGTCTATTCAATGCATTGCCAGCTCATCTGAGAAATATATCATGAGTGAGCATTGATGTGTTTAAGAATAAGCCCGACAAATATCTAAGCTGCATCCCAAACCATCCAAGATTGGAAGATGCAAAATATACCGGAAGATGCACTAGCAACTCTCTGGTAGACATTAGAGGTGCCTCACATTGAGGAACTAGGGTAACCCAAAAAAGATGTAAGGTCTGTAAGGTAAGGTCTCTCTCTCTCTCTCTCTCTCTCTCTCTCTCTCTCTCTCTCTCTCTCTCTCTCTCTCTCTCTCTTTCTTAAAGCGAGCTTTCGTCTGGAGCTGCCAGACATCCTCAGGCTGGGAATCTGAGGGTGTACTGATCTTGGTGTGGTGTCCGTCCTCCTTATATATGGGGTTGACAGCAGGGGGTCTGCCCCATGCTGATCTCCTATTGGCTGGTGGCAGTGAGTCTTCGTTTTCATTGGTGGCTTGAGCCAGGCCTCAAGCCACTTTCTCTGAGTCGATGGTTGTGATGCTGCAGATCCTGCAGCTGTCTAGACCTCCTGAGCGGCACGGTAACGTTGATGGGCGTTGCACTACACTGTGGGACGTCACGGTTAATTTGATTTCCATCGGCTGCAGGAGTACCTCGTTCGGGGGCGTTGTCTTATTATTATTATTATTATTATTATTATTATTATTATTATTATTATTATTATTATTATTATTATTATTATTATAATATTCAGAGGGTGAAAGCTATTCATATGGAACAATCCCACAGGGCCATTGACTTTAAATTCTGGCATCCAAAGAATATGGTGTTCAGTAAGACAAAGAAAGACGAGGTAAAGGGAAATACAGAAAGAAGAGACACCAATTACTAAAAAAGAAAAAATAAATTGATAAATAAGCAAATAGATAAAGATGTATTAAAATGCAAGGAGCATAGCATTAGGGTAGTAATGTATTGCACTTTCGCTTAAACTTCTGTAGTTCCAATTGCACGACTTCCTCTGGGAGGTTGTTCCACACTCCAACAGTGCGAGGGATGAAGGACCTCCGGAACTGAGAAGTTCGATTGGGTAGCACATTTACTGCATGTTGGTGCTACTGTTCAGCGAATCTAGTTGCTCTCAGCAGGTAAAGGTGACCAGGGATCAATTGTGAATGTGAAAGATCTCTATTAAAATATAACTTATGAAAAGATGACAAACAAGGGACCAACCGTCGATGGTCCAAGTCATAACTACTACTATTAGGAAACAGAAACCTACCACTACGAACCACTCTATCTAAATGAGATCAATCTCTGGCAGAAGCAGACATCCACACCAGAGTTCAGTATACTAAGAAATGGAGTACTTATGACCTACAACAGGTTGCATTGATTTCATCACTTTTATAAATATATGAGGCCTTACGAGCAATACCTAACTTTTGTGCCATGCGGCATTTGCTGAAACACTCATTAGATGTTTCTCAAAATTTAGATGTTAGTCAAAGCTTACACACCTAGAATAGTTAAAGCTTCTGACTCGTTCAGCAAAGTTCCATCCACCCGAAGGTGACGATTAGGGTAGGAAATCTGTACGAGATCTGCTAATCAATAAAGTTTTCTTTTTACTGGAGTTCTTCCTCACACCCCACCGACTACACCGTTCCCTGATTTGGTCCATAACCCGATGGAAACTGATGGCAGCTTCATTTCTCAAAAGTGGGAATGGCTCAGTTTATGAAGGGGTTCGACAAACCGCTGATGAACCTCTTCTGTCGGTTTATAAATCAGCTAATGGTGTAGGATTTTTATTGCAGAACTGTTTACACTTCATCAGTTATTGTATGAATGTGACAGTGACCGTAGTTGGATTTCTATGTTTCTCTGATGTAAGAATGACTTAAAGTGTATTTTTTTCTACAACTGAATAACAGAATGCTGAATCCAGGTTAATATTTTAGCAGAAACTATTACCTGAATGACGTTTATAGAATCTGGTGATTTGTGATATTGGTTTCTGAGGTGGTATGAAATTATTTACATCTCTGATTTATATTTTTTACTTTTGCTTCGTTCACTGCTGTCCGCAATAAAGAAATAATTTTTCACTGATTCCAGATGCCTCATTTCTCTCTTGAATTAATTTAGGTTGCATATACTGAACACTTAATTCTTCAGTGCAATTTGACTGCTTGATTTTGATCAAATGTTCACACGTAGGAAAACAGGGTACTCACCCCTACAATAAATTCTCGCCGCTGAATATCTAAGGAAACGCAAATAGTTGCTTGAAGGTCTAAAGACATTATGTGATTGAAAAGATAAGCTTTATGACACTGCAATTTTATCTAAATGCTCATAGTCAACATTATTAGTTATATTCGACATCTCACGATGCTAAAATGCCATAAGGATTTTAAAATGCCTTTTTCACTTTCCATTGATGTACAGTATTTTTTATTTTGCTGCATCTATGTCCTGTGATAATTAGGTAAGTCTCAACAACAGGATTTTTGTCCTCAAGTTCTGTTTGTTTCCTCATTTTTTCTTGAGTTTAGATCTTACAATACTTTATACCCATCATCTTACGGAAGTACATTTTTACATGAGTGTAAATGTAATGATAAATGCTCATCTAAGTTTACTTTATGCAACTGTACTTGTTACATGGTCTGTTTGTTTACGAGAAGATTAGCAAGAATTATATGTAACTGAAAGTTTTTAATAACGTAAGAAAAGCCGAAGAGGAGTGCATGTGTGTCTAACACGAGCCTCGTCATGTAGAGAGTAAACCACAGAAGTTTGTTTACGTCCTGGACAAATCACCTTCTTGTCAAGAACTGCAGCAGGGTTTAGAAGACCTCTGAATACCATCTCGTTATGGGGACGGACATCATGTATTTAATGAGCCTTGCAATTGATGTGAGGCGCTTCCCCCTCGCCTTGCATATTAACTAGCTTGGGGAAGTACATATCAAACTCCACATGCAGAAGTAACAAAAATGAAGGCTCTGGGTTCAAGATATTAACAAGCTAGTCTTGCATGTGATGGACATACCAAAAATAAAAAAGAAAAAAAAAAATGAGAGCATCCAATGACCTTCAGTAAAACTGGGATTATACTGCGATTGTCCGTGATTGTCTTGTAGGATTGGTTTCGTGGGTGCACGCTTGTGTAGGTGGTAGAGAATAGCCGGCCAATGGAAGATGAAGAGGGGTTGGGTGGGCGTGTTAACGCCCGTCACATTTGCGTCAGAGATATCGTACACCTCTCACCAGCCTCATCTCATGACGAAAATATTTACTGGTCCAACCACTATGGTTATTTAAGTGGCAACCATAATTCGATTAATTATTTATGAGATTTAGTCATGGTTGTCAGGTGCTGCGATACATTTTCCGGTGGGTGTGTTGTATTTGATTTGAATAGCGCTTTACTAAATTTAATATTTGCTCCATGTAATATATACATAGATATATAGTTTTGTTGTTTTATGGTGTATGGTTTCCTCATGAGCTTTTTTAGTTTGAGCACTGCTAATAGATAAAGAATAAATGTCATGACCTGGAAACTAGGGCATTTATAATGAGCATGATGGTTATGAATTAAAGATAATGGAATCTTTGTCAACAAGTCAACTTCTTGTTTGTACAATAAATTACACACACACACACACACACACACACACACACACACACATATATATATCTATATATATATATATATAATATATATATATATATATATATATATATATATATATATAGTATGTATATGATATATATATAAATATATATATATATTATATAAGGATATATATATATAAAGTATGTATATATTTTATATATACATATGTACATATATATACATATATATATATGTGTGTGTGTGTGTGTGTGTGTGTGTGTGTATGTATGTGTATATGCATGTATGTATGTATGTATTTACATGCAACAAACGCCGTAAAAGATGCAAACGAAGAGTAAATCGAAGTGAAATCTGGAGTTCTTATTGTTTAAATGAGTCCCTGATGGTTGATTTACTTTTACAAGAGAATGATTTAAGTTAATTGGCTATGCTTTGATTATTAATGATTGTCATTTGGTCGTCGTCAGGTGGTGATGGTTAGCTGAAAAGGTCACACATGGCTTTCGACAGGTGACAGGACCCTAGTGGAACAGTTTTATTCATTGCCTCACTGGAATGCTTTTCACTCATTTACTAAATTTTTTTTTTTTTTTTTTTTTTTTAGTTTATTAACGTTATAATTTTGATACCTTCTTTTTCGTTATTCAGTGAAACGAGAGTAAAATTACATTAACTTACGTTTTATGGTTTATGCTGATCATTTCTTCTCAAATCTAAAATAAATTATTTAAATGTATAAAACTTTTTAGAAATTAATGTATTGTCATGGATCATAGAAAGTATACATTTCGCATATTAATCTTTTCCCTCGTCAAAATATTCCTTTCCATGGAAGGAATTCTGTCCTCCTCCATCGCTGAATCGGAGAGAGAGAGAGAGAGAGAGAGAGAGAGAGAGAGAGAGAGAGAATGGTAATGGCGTGATGGTTTATGTGTCTAGGAGTGGCGGAGACTTAAGTAAGTGATTTGGCTAAGCTGTTATGAATAGCAGCACGGCGGAGAAATAAATGGATAGGATTGAAAGTTTGGAAGCGTGAGTTGGAAGAGATGGGGAAATAATGGGTAGTTGATTCTCTCTCTCTCTCTCTCTCTCTCTCTCTCTCTCTCTCTCTCTCTCCACAAAATGTTGGTGGCAAGGATGTTTATTTCCAAGGGTACGTTTATCGAAGCGTCGCTAGAAAAGTGGGATTTTGTTCATATGCGAGGTTTTTTGGAGATTCTAGGAATTGAAGAGTAGACTTTTAACGCTTTTTATACTTTAAAAAACGCGCGTTATGTAGAGACTTGAAAAGCGTTTTCTCTTCTTTTTTTTTTTTTTTGACAATATAGAGACGGACTGGAAGTTTTCAAAAACCTATATCATCTACACAGAAAATAAGGTGCCAAAAAGGGTGCTACTGTGGAAATATTATTCAAATATAAAATGAAAGAGATTGTAGGTGTAAAGCGAAGTGAAAGCATTGAAAGGAAGAATAGAAGAAAGAGAAGTTCTCATTTATACGTAACGAAACTAAGATTTGCGGAGATGAATAGTTGGAAATTCAAATTACTGCAAGTTGAAGTTTCGAGATATCTAGGAAAAGGAAATTAGTTTGTGAGTGTGAAAGATGAATCAGAAAGGAATTTTGGAGAAATTTGTAAGTATGAAGTGTGAAAGAATGCTATAGCAAAATATATTATATATATGTAAAAAGAAGCAAACTGTAATACTTGTCACATGAAAATCGAAACCTGTAGGTAGCATGAAGGGAAACAATGAAATCTTTCAAGTTTCAAAGTCAAATGTAGTTGGTGGATGACAAATGGAACACTCGGATAAATTTTTAAAGGAAGAAGTAACACATTGTGAGATTTACGGGAAGGGGAGTGGAGAAAGAACAATGGAAGGCAGGTGGGAACCCAAAAGCGAAAGAAAATGCCTAAAAAAAAAAAAAATCACATAAGTGAAGTTACACGCAAGCAAGTATTTTGAAAGATAACCCAAGTTGAATATACAGCTCGATGGAAATACAAAAAAGTAAATTCCGGGCCAAACAGTAGATACTGGATTAAAATCACAGAAAGAGAAATGTTGATATAAGGGCTGAGAAAATGAAAGGGGACTTACACGATAAACAGTAATCGCCCCATTGTTTCTATGTATAGGAGAGAAAAGAATAACGGCAAATAACAGATTCGATACATGGATTGCTTTATGTTTGGCTTGAAGAGTGTAAGTTGTACTTGATAAACTTTTTTTTATTAGTTTATAAGTTATCTCTCAGTGCTTTCAACATGCTTTCGCGCACACACACTCACACACATCCTCTCTCTTCGTTCACCTACCCCATTTCTACATTCATAGGTGTGCTGGTTTGCTGTTGTAATTTTGATATAATGAGCTAATGGTTCACAGAGCAAGCATACTGGACTACCGCAATGAGCAACATAGCTGTTTGTATGCATGTGTGAACTGGTCCTAATTAATGGTTAAGTTCTCATAGTATGGAAGCTAAATGGTGCTCTCTGGAATTCATGAAACCACTTCGTAATTATTCAGTCACCTCATCCATCTCCATCCATCATGCCAGTAATTCACTTAGTCATCCAAGTAGTCGGTCTGACTCGCCAATCACCCGTTCTGTCAGCCATTCATTCCAACCATATGTTCGCTGAGTTTTCGAGGTCTCTAAATGTCAAGTGGTCATTTATATTTCAACACTGCTTCTTCGTGTCAAAAGCTGGCAGTCTGTCCGATGAAGAACTTTGCCGTTGTTAATTCTTCATCTCTTATCATAACAATACTTATCATATCCTGAGTTCCTTTCATTCATTCTTGATTCTGGGCAACAAACAATCGATATTGGAAAACGGCTTTACGCTCTTGACCATGTATGTTTCAGTTGCAGTTATTTTGCAAACTTTTGGTCAGAAAATAATTATATAGTAGTATCTAAAACTAAGAACCCAAGCCAAATAACCAAAGAACCCTTTCATGTATTTAGGCTCGTTTGACGAAGATACTTAACACAAGATTCCGTAAATTCCCAAATGCAAATGTTATGTCAAGTCAGTTGGACCACGATTAAGGCGGCTTTAGGGAGGGGTTGTTGGGTGGGGGGATGAAGCCTTTGAGGTTGGAGACCGACTGGGAGGTTATATTTAACCTCCCCGAGGTTGGGTGGCTGAGGTTTGTAAGCTCGGGTCCATTGTTTCTGGTGGACTATGTGAGTCTGTGGGGTTATTCCTCTAGAGTCTAGAGCTAATGGCCGGGGCCAATCCCTTATCGCGTGCCCTTATTCAGCGTTTCAGTTGGGTCCCACCTGACACCTCATTCCTCGCTCCCCGCCACATAAGAACCGAATCAACAGGATGTAGTATATAAAGGCGATCCCGCAACTTTTCTCTCTCTCTCTCTCTCTCTCTCTCTCTCTCTCTCTCTTCCTTCGCTTCTTTTTTCTCTCTCTCTCTCTCTCTCTCTCTCTTCATCCTCTCGTTCCTTCGCTTCTTTTTTCTCTCTCTTCTTATGCAACCTCATGGAAAGCCTCCAAATATATAAGAGTTAATCTGCAATTCAAACTAGGTGGATTTTCTTCACGGTTTCTCTGAGAACAGACGTCTTTAGCTGTGTTCCATCGAATTGTTATCGCCGACATGGTGCTCTTTCTTCTGGTCAACGATACTAACAAAGGATGACTGTGCTGGGGATATGCGCCCAGGATATGGATGTGCCATATGGATTATAATTTACTGAGTTAATACAAGAGAATCATCTTAATTAAGAAATCCTTCAAGGTCAATGGGAAGTAAGGGAAATTCATATATCTGCGAATGTATAAAAGAACTTTAAGAGATTTAAAGTATCTTCACGATATACGTGTATACACGTATATATTTATCTATATATAATATATATACACGCACACCCAATATATATATATATATATATATATATATATATATATATATATATATATATATATATATATATATACATATATATATATATATATACATATATATATATATATATATACTATATATGTATATATATATATATATATATATATATATATATATATATATATATATATGTGTGTGTGTGTGTGTATATATATGTGTGTGTGTGTGTATGCTTATAATTTAAGGAAATGGTTCTATTTCCAGACTATCCAGCTGCCAAGTTCATCTAGCTGTAAATATATGTATCAGCTTTTGCTGGATCAAAAAAAAGGTGCATTTAACTGGAAACATCACGAAAAAGAAATGCTGAGACCTTTATTGCGTCATCATTCCAAATAAGAAACATGACCATGTTTGATATACATTATTATTATTCATGTGGGACAAGACCGCAGGGGCCATTGACTTGAAAGTCAAGCTTCCAAAGAACATGGTATTCATTAGGAAAAAGTAAGAGGATGTAAATGGAAATACAGAAAGAAAATAAAAAATGATAAAAAATAGGTAGTAATGCATTGCAGCTTTGCTTGAACGTTTGAAGTTCAGGGTGTACGACATCCGCAATGAGGCTGTTCGACAGTCCAACGGTGTGAGGAATAAAGTACCTCTGGAACTGAGAATTTCGACAGCGAGGCACATTCACTGTATATTGGTGCTGCTGCTCAGCGAATTTAGTTGCTGTTGGCAGGTAAAGGGGTTCAGGGATCAATTGCAACCGTGAAAGATCTTTGTTGAAATACAACTTATGAAAAAGGGAAAAACAAGAAACCATGCGTCGATGGTCCAAGTGATAACTGCTCTGTTAGGAAACAGAGACCTACCACCGCGAATCACTTTATCTAAGAGATAATTCTCTGGCGGAAACAGACATCCACACCAGAGAACAGTATTCTAGTAAAGTGAGTACAGATAACCTAAAACAGGTTGCATTGATTTTATCGCTATTATAAATATCTAAGGCCTTACGAACAATACCTAACTTTCATGCGGCATTTACAGAAACTTTCTTTGAATGTTTCTCTAAAGTCAGATGTGAGTCAAAAGTTACATCTGGAATAGTTGAATCTTCAGACTCATTCAGAAAAGTTCCGTCCACCTGATTGGGAGAATGGGGTGGAATTTGAATTTAGCCATTCATTGTGTTTTGCACTATAATCTCCTTAAATAACGAATGAATCTTTTGAATCCTGTGACTGAGCCATACTAGTCCTTTCCAAATGACATTCATATATAAAATTGTCGACATTTGGATTGTGATAAACAGCAACTTACTGAACTTACTAAGTTTTTCTGACGATATGTAGGTCAAACTTAATGTAATAGTACAGCTATACCTTGCATATGGGACGTTACCATGAAAAATAGTCAGGGACATCAAACCTATGTGCCAAAGGCTGACTTCCTTTCTTGGATGTAAATGTGAAGAAGAAAGGAGACATACATAACAATACTACCATTTACCAAAAGGCAACTGATGTGGGTTGTTGCCGTATCGCCCTTGAAAAGTGCCCTGACTCGAGCGCTCTGTGATAAATATGTAGGTGAGAACTTGTAATTACGTACCTACGACAGCAATCTAATAGAAGGTTGCATACAGAAACAGTTGCACATGTATGCCAACACACCAGTGACCATGCCTACCTCACAAAAGTATTTCTTAAGTGTCTACTGTCGCCAAACCTAGTCAGTACACTTGTAATGCAAAATAGCACGGCTACCCTTTGAGAGATGCGGGAGTTGACCAAGGTAGCATGCATATTTAAATGTGCTGAAAGGACATGTCAAGCCTTCAGCAATTACTACAGAGGTCGAACCACTACCACTGTGCGCAGATAATTGCAAGCTCACTGTAACCAAGGGGCAATATTTCAATACTATGTTCATAACCGCAAACGTTAACCAGTGCTACAAAAATTATTACAAAACTCATAGATTATGCATAGAGAAGTCCGGTTCCGCAGATTACAAAAAAAGCAGAAGCTGTGAGTATAAATTAACAACAGCCTGTGTTACATATACAGAGTTAGTACATGTACTTCATCCTCTATTCTTCGAGGAAATCACAGGACATTCATGAGAATCCAAAGGGAGACAAGCGACAGAACACCCCTGGACACGATTACCGACAATGAAGCAAATCAAGAATATCAGCCAGAGATGGGAATCACGCCCTTGCCCATTCCCTATGCTGTAAACCACAGCACAGAACGCATCCAACATAGCACCAGGAATGCCCATGCTGCTGCCCTGACCACAAGAGAATGAAACTCGCCAAGCAATAGAAATTCAGCAACCAATGATGTCATGTTCTAAATTTATAAGTCCACATGCAGTAAAAACCCTAGTATGTTAATTTGTAATGCAGCCCGCTTTACCTCGGAAATAATACCGTAGGGGAATAATGATTTGCTGTTCATTTTGCACATGTCGCTTTTAACGTATAAATATTAAGGCACGAATAACACACAAATATATACTGCCGCCCTAATCCAAACCCAAAGAAAGGCATATGTTCGAATCTTTGTTAAGTAAAAAGCATTTGCCTTAAATAATACCCATATTTGGAGTTGTTCTTATGAAAGTAAAGTTGATATGTTGGGTTATTGTTTGCACAGGATATATATATATATATATATATATATATATCTATATATATATATATATATATATATATATAATATAATATATATATATTATATATATATATATTAATATATATATCATATATATATACATACATCAATATATATATATATATATAGATAGATATAATATATCTATATGGAATACTTATCACATCACCGTGATTCATATAAATCATTCGAGCTACAAATGTCCTTTAATATCTAATTCACTCTACCTCGGAATTTATATATTTTCATATATGTACCGAGGGGGAATTTTTAGTTGATAATAATTTCGTCCCCCCATGGGATCGAACCACCGTCCAGTTGGATGGGGAACGAAATCAGGAACGGACAGTGGCGCTACCGAGTCTGCTAGCAGAGAGGCTATAAGTTTATATCGATTCTGACCATTACAAATCACCGCCGATCTCGGTGTATTCGTAATTAGAATCGATATGAAACCCCCTCAACCATGCTAGCCGATTCGAGCGTTTGACCCACGCAGCCTAGTTATGAATACTTATCACATCACCGTGATTCATATAAATCATTCGAGTTACAAATGTCCTTTAATATCTATTTCACTCTACCTCGGAATTGATATATTTTCATATATGTACCGAGGGGGAATTTTTAGTTGATAATAATTTCGTCACCCCATGGTATCGAACCACCGTCCAGTTGGACGGGGAACGAAATCAGGAACGGACAGTGACTCTACCGAGTCTGCTAGCAGAGAGGCAATAAGTTTATATCGATTCTGACCATTACAAATCGCCTGATTTCGTTCCCCTTCAAAAATGGAAAATATTTTGGGTGAAGAAACGAAATTCCAAAAAATAGGTGAACCTCAATACTCAACCATTTTTAAAGTAGAGGATCGAATAAACCGTTTCCTTAAAAGCCTAAAAGACCGTAATATTATCAGTACCGACACTTACGAATTGTTATACAGTACAGGTGCTTCGTTCGGAGTAATGTATGGGTTACCTAAGATTCACAAGGAAGGTATCCCAATGAGACCCATACTCACCTCATATGATACCCCCGATTATAAATTGGCCAAATTTCTTGTCCCACTTTTAGCTCCTTTAACCACTAATGAGTATAGCTTTAAAAATTCAGAAAACTTTAAAGAAAGGATTTTACCACAAGACTCGGACCTTTGTATGACTAGTCTGGATGTCGAGTCACTTTTTACTAATATCCCAGTGGAAGAAACCATTGAAATTATTTTAAATCGAATTTTTCCAAACCCAGATATTCCTTTTAATAATTTTAATATCACGGATTTTAAAAAGTTACTTCAGTTGGCGGTGCTGGACACTGCCTTCATTTTTAATGGAAAAGCATACGTACAAGTCGATGGTATGGCCATGGGATCTCCTTTAGGCCCCACTTTTGCTAATATTTTCATGTGCTCCCTGGAGGAGCAGTTGCTGGACGGCTGCCCTCTGGGTTTTCACCCTCTATTTTATAGCAGATATGTTGACGACCCATTCCTATTATTTAGAAATAAAGATCGGGCAGACGAATTCCTCGAACTTGCCAATGAAATTCATCCTAATATTAAGTTCACAATTGAATATGAAAATGAAAATAAACTGCCCTTCCTTGATGTGTTGGTTTTTAGATTTGACGAACATTTTAATACCACTGTTTTTAGAAAGAGAACGTTTACTGGTCTGGGTTCTAACTTTTATAGCCACTGCTTTTTTAATTTCAAGTTAAATTCCCTGTCTACTCTCTTCCACAGAGCGTTTACTTTAACATCCGGGTGGAATACGTTTCATGAAGAAATTACGTTTCTCCATCAATACTTTGTAAATAACTGTTTTCCATCAGAACTCTTTTACAAACAATTGCGAAAATTTTTTAAATAATATCTCCCACCCAAAGTTTGAACTGCCAACGGTACCAAAACTACATCTGTACGCTAGTGTCCCCCTAATCTATGATAGCCATTTTTATCAAGAACTGCGATTTATTGTAAGCAAATACCTATCGGCAGTCAACTTAAAATTGATCCCATGTAACCCAATGACCATCAAGTCCTTGTTTAAATATAAAGAGAGTCTGCTTCCTTTGATGACCTCGAGAGTCATATATTTGTTTAATTGCCCCAGATGTGACCTGGGGAAGTACGTGGGCTCCACCCAGAGGTTGTTAAAGGTAAGATTAGATTCCCATCGTGGCGTTAGCTATCGTACGGGTGTCAAACTATCAAACCCCGAATTTTCCTGTATTAGAGATCATGGGAAAAAATGCAAATATAATATAAATTACAAGGATTTCAAAATCATAGGCAAAGCTCCAAACGAACACCAATTGGCAATACTCGAATCTCTTTTTATCAAACAACTGGTTCCCCAACTAAATACTCAGTCCACGTCAACTCCTTTGTACCTCTCTTGAGTTTCCGTCGGCACCAAAACGGACCCTGAGTCCCTGACAGTCACTCAGCTTTTGCCTTCAGCACTACTTGGTAATCACTGTTTCCTTCTTCTGTACCTAATTTGCATTTTGTTAAGAAATAACTTTTTATCATGTTTTAATCTGAGTCTCATTTTAATTCTGTTATTCTTTTAATTTTTTAGCTTCGAAAATGGGACACATGGTCCTGAAGCGTCAGCAAAATAAATAACTTTAAAGGATTTTGGTATTTCTCCACCCTCCGATTATATATATATATATATATATATATATATATATATATATATATATATATATATATATATATATATATATATATATATTTATATATATATATATATATATATATATATATATATATATATATATATATATATATATATATATATATATATATATATATATATATATATATATATATATATATATATATATATATATATATATATATATATATATATATATATATATATATATATGTGCATATATATATATATATATATATATAGATATATATATATATAATATGATATATATTAAATATATATATATATATATATATATATAATATATATAATATATATATATTATATATAATATGTAGAGAGATGAGCTCCAGAATATGCAGATGTCTGAATTTCCTGTGAAAATATTTTATGAAAATTGTAAATTTTCTCCCTCTTAAGTTGAAATCTACATGGGTATGTAGAGCAGACCATGAGGCCTTAAGTTTAGAACTTTAAAAATAAATTTATATATTTGGAAGGAAAAGTTTACATTGTTTTTACAATCATATAAATATATGTAATGTGATACTTTGTTTGTAATGTAAGTTGACACAGGTTCCGCAATTTTGAGTTTTGTTTTTAGTCGAACAAAATTTAGATCTCCTAAAATTTTGGCCCGCTACAACTGTTATTGCTGAAAACTAAGACAAGTTTAAAGGGGCAATGGGAAGGAAGAATCGCCATTACTTTATTTATTAAAAACTGTTGGGATGTTATCATATTTTTTTTTTTTTGCATCGGAGCCTGCATTTTTCAAAATAGTGAAATCGTTATAGCTTTATAGTGATAATTATCGCCGACAACAAACCGAGGCTATTTCGCAGTAAAAGGTGGCGAAGGTAGTGCAGCCTAATTTTGCTTAATTAGAATTTGTGCTTCCATTGAGTTTCAACATCTTCTTTGTTCCAAGATTTTCCTCATTTTCTGTGTGCACATCGCTCTACATGAACCACAGGACGAGCACAGATAACTGATTTAATCAACCTATTTTTTTCGTTATTATTCGGTCATTATTTGATATTTATCAGTACCTTGCTGGTAAGACTGACATTTACTGCAGCGAAGACTTCCTCGAAAGCGATACCCAGTGAGCGTTCCGTTCTAAGTTACCCACATACAGCCACAGCCTTCAGCCTTGACGACGTCCACGTGCGATCTTAAGTCCTTCACTAACACTGGGTATCCACTTACTCTTATCAGCCATCATGCAATCCTCATCCAGGCTCGACGCAAATATCATCCACTCACGTTTGAAATGGCCGTTGTTTAATCACCCACTTGCTCACATGTATCATCTCTTTCCATTAGCATTGCACACCAGAACCAGTTATCTTTCCACTGAATCAGTCAACCGCTGCCATGCATCATCAGTTCCTGCAAGTCATCCTTTTACGTACTCCAGGTATCAGCATCCCTCCCCCCCCAAACACCTCTCTTATTAAGTTTCATCTGCAACAACCACACCGTGGCTTTAGTCCTTTTTATTTTTTTGTCTCTCGTCCATCCATTATTTCTATACACTCTTTTGCATATGATCGGTCGTTCAACACCCCGAACTAAATTCTCATATATTTCGTTCATTTTGTTTCCAGTAAGTCAGTCGTCTCTCAGTTGAAGGTTATCATGATATCTTTCATTGTTGCCATTCTTATATTTTCTTCAATATTTCTTCACTGCATACATATAATCTAGAAAAAAATTGCTTTAATTTCTTCCATAGTTATTTTCTTTATATGGACCTCCTGGAAGTTATACAGTGAATCTTATTGTTACTTAATCATCGTCATTCTTTATCATATTCTCTGGTTCGGTTTGTTGAAGACGCATTCCTACTGACCTGTGTTCCACATTTTTTCTTTCCTCATTTATTTTGTCTGGAATTCAACAGTACATGTTGCATTCGTAGCTGCCGTTGACACTGTATTCATTTGGCCATGCAGCTGGGATAGATGTAAAACTGAATCTGAGCTTCATAATCATGACAAGTCTCATTTTTCCTATTACCTTCGTCTTCCAGGGCGTCCGCTTCATCAAGCCTTGTGTCGGTTGGTCTATGCAAATGAACCCCTATTTGGATCACCTTATAATGAAGGCCTGTCTGGGCTCCCCTCTACTCCCACCGTCGAGTTAATTATGGCTTAAATGATTTTAAAAGTGGGGATTGGAAAAGGATTAGCCGAACAACTTATCAACCTCTTCCATAATTTGTAAACAACAAGGGTACGGACCACTTTTCCATCACCTTAGGAGACAGTCGTAAAAGACGTCCTTCTGAGTAAACCAGCTTTTACTGTGCTTACACATGTGTGTGTGTGTTTGGTTGTTTGCTTCTTTTAAGCACGTTCTTACTTCCTTAAAGACTTGACTTAACCATAAACACATGTCTCTGGTGACTGTAACTATTAGTGACAAATTTCAACTTACAATTGGTTTCGAGTAAATGTATATAAACTACAGCGTTTTACCCTCAAATTAAAAAAGGTCAATTTGAAATAAAAAAATATAAAAATCAAATTAAAAAAGATCACATGCAAATTAAAAAAATGAAAAAAGGTGGACTTCAAATTAAAATAAATTTGAAACTAAAATAAATGTACCTAAAAAAAGAAAAGAAAAAGTTTTCAAATTGTGTGTGTGAGTGTGTGTGTGTGAGTTTGTTGCGCGTGATTTATATATGCATACTTCAACAGTAGGGAACGAAAACTCCAAAGTAATATTGTGACGAGTAATGAATGGCAGCGTTTGCTATGGGCTAGGGACAGTTGTCGACATGCATAGAATTTCATCATTATTACAAAATTAAAATTAGGCTATGCTTTTTGCTTTTTGCACATGTAAAACAATTTGAACACTTGTTTTGTATTGGGGTACATTTTTTTAATTGATATATTTTAATTGGAAGTCCATCTTTTTTTAATTTGATTTTCACCTTTTTTTAATTTGAATTTGATTTTTTAAAATTTGATTTTTATCTTTTTTAATTTGAAATTTAACTTTTTTCAATTTGAAATTGACCTTTTTTTGATTTGTAATTGATCTTTTTTTAATTTGAGGGTAATAAGCTGTAGAGTTCCGGAAGCGCAGTGAATTAACAGTTACTTCCTATCTGTGGAAGTATGTGTGGGTTCGAATTGCACAATAAGATAAGAGCCTGCACACATATCTCCCATTTGAAGTCTTCCAACTCTTTCATCAGAAACGTTTCGGAAATAATGTGAAGGAACCGAGAAGTTCAGAGGTCAGTCTTCCTACTGAAAATACTTATTGTTGGGGAATGGTTACTATTAGATCATTTGAATTCCATCAGACAGTCTAGCAGTCCCTTTTTTTATATAAAATTTCAACTCCGTAACTTTTTCGATTGCCCTTTGCGAATTGTTTTTGCCATTTTACCTGTTCTGCAGTTATATGATAGATTTAACCTCTAGCTTAGAATAACGGTTTCCTCTATTTCGTTTGTTTCATGATTGATATCATCAAGCCGCCTTCATACCTACCACCTTTTTTTGAGCATTCTTTCGCTCGTGGTTACGATTTCTACATCATATCTCCGGTTAAATTGCTATGTGCATGCATAATTCTAATATGTTATTTATTTTTCATATCATATCTTTTCTCCCCTGCAACATTCCCCTTTCCATTTGCATATTGTTTTATTTATTAATGACTTATAATTACACCCTTAAACTTATTGAGTAACTGGAAGATTGTGGAAACGTTGCTTAATACTCGATTCTCTCCACTTCTGTTACCTTTTATTTTTATGGCAGGCTCTCAAGAAGTCACTGAATTGCTTTATGTGTCTCTTTACGGATTGTATAAATGAAAGGCTATTCATTACATTCTCGTTTATCTCAGATTTGTTTGTATGATACGGACTTAATTTTGCGTTCTTGTTTTGTTATAAGTTTCAGTGTTGTCAGTCACATATTGTCGGCTAACATCCAGTTTATGTTTCCTGGTATACTGATAGATCTGTATTATTTTCAACTATTGGTTCTTCTCGATTACAATAATAAAGAGATAATTTTTCACTTACGTTTTCAGTACAGACCTTCCAGTCCATTGCTTTTATCAATGCTGTTTTACATCTTCCTTTAAACTTACATTCCGCTATTCTGCCATCCGTTCCCACGGCATCCTCGACTTCCCCCAATTGACTTTAGTTCCTTTTTAACTTGGGCCTTTTCTCCCTTCAGTTTTTCACATTGTGGTAATTACTTCTCTTACCAAACTTGCTTACCATCTAGCCTTATTCATCTCAGAAACCAATTTCTACTTTCATATTTGATTTCACATTATTGATCAGAATTAAACCTATCCACTTCTCATATGTGTGAAAAGTTATCACGTAACATCACATTATTTTTTGTAACAATGCTTAACTCATCTCTGGTTATGAGTCCTTTAGTGAAATTGTGTTTTCTTGGGACCATGCCTTTTCCTACAACACATTTCTTTGAAGTTATTGCATCTCTACTCACGCTTTGTTTGGAATTCAAATCGCACAATACAGCCGTCTTCTGACCCTAGCAAAAATCAGTTTAACAATCTCCCAGGCGATTTCAGAGGTTCCCGGTTCTCTCATATTTTCCTCTGGCCGTAAAATGATTCATTTGTCTGAATTTTGCCTGCAGTTACCTTACACTGTGGCAGCACTGTCATTTCCTTTAACGTCACAGTTCACACTAGTAAATAAATAAATAAATATATAAGTCCCCAAAGGAAGGACTGCAAGAAGTCCTATGATCACGACCGGTTTTGACTTGTTCATATAGTTTAAATTTACTTAGTTTAGGAAATTGACAATATATGGCACCCTAAATAGCAGAGAGCTGGATATACCATTCTATACGAAAACATGAAGAGCAATGATAACGTCATATATATTGTAAAGTAAAATTCAGCGTTGTAAATTGCTCTGCAAACTTTGATATGGCGATGTGAATCCCTCCTACCGGTAACAAGTAATCTTTGCACGGATTTTTTTAGACCAGAATATCAAGGATTGTTTTTTCCTTAGTATGTAGTTGGTTCTATATATATTGTCGACATAATCACGTATTTGGCAGTGAAACAAAAATGCAAACGCTTTCCATAATGAATAAATTAGTTGGTGTCATCGATAAAATATACTATACAGATAAGGAAGTGATTTCAGCCCACGCTTTTTTATCGCCCTTTACATAAAGAACGTATACGGAAAACCTACACATATTTACTTGCTCGCATTTTTATTGAGGTCAAGTTGTTCAAGTAAAGACATTAGTATATATGTCTACGTGATTAAAAGAATTATGCGCTCATAAATAGGTGATGAAAGATGTAATTATTAGTACAGGCAGGAATTTAAAGTATCCAATATTGGCCATAAGCGATGTACGGATAATAGCAAAAAAAAAAAAAAAAAAAAAGACTACTTTATGGTAGCAACAAGCATACTTGTCTTGTACAGCCATCCAGTAATAACTTGAAAGATGCGCTCCTGTTACTTACAAGTGCTAGTGCTAATAAATCCCTCAAAAACAATATTCCTAACAATACCAATGGCTGAATATTTCATATCGAATATAGGAATGGAATATGAGGGTTAGGCCAAAGGCCAAGCATTGGACCAATGAAGTAGTTCAGCACTGTGATGAAAGGACATGGTTTAGAAAAAATAAAAAACACGTATATTTTATACTTGAACATAAACACATAATAAATATATTTATTCAGCTTTCACGTGTATAATAATAATAATAATAATAATAATAATAATAATAAAATAAAAAATACTAATAATAATAATAATAATAATAATAACAATAACAATAACAATAATAATAATAATAATAATAATAATAATAATAATAATAATAATAGTCAGTAAACCTTATAAAATTTCATAAACTTATATAAAACTGCGCAAATCTGTACCTTTAAAAAACTTCAGCGGACTTCTTTATCAACACCTACATTTCCCCTAATGCCAACATGAGTAAGTACTCAACAAAACTGAATTACCTTTGACTTACCTAGAGGACAGGGGTAATAATATTTTATGTATTTCAGTTAAAACAGGACTAAAAATATTCATGAGCGTTATGTCAGATTAACTACTAAAGGAATCTGAGTATATATTTAATTATTACCTCTCACATAATAAGCTTCTCCTAAAACTTTTTCTATAGCGTCTTCGCAGCATTGAAGATGGATGCATAGACCGACATTCTCCCGGAACATATTACAACTTTGCTATCAGTGCTACACCATTAGTTTATTTGGAAGCATCAGTGAATATTTTGAGAGATTTTTATGTATTTAGTTATGGTCAGCAAATCTGGCCTTTATTTCCCCATCAGAAAGATCCTTCGTGTTTGAATGATTTATTATGAAGCTCTTCTAAAATTCTAACTTGGAGGAGTTTTGGTAAACTAGGCACATTAAATTTATCTATATTACGCTGAGTTAGATTACTAAATGTTGGGGTGCTTTCAATACCACTCTTCAACCGAGTAATGTACCTGAACTCTAACTCTAATCTCCTCAAATCTAACGGGAGTTCATATGTGTCAACATAGATGCTCTCAGTTGGGGATATCCTTGTAGCGCCCACGTGGCAGGCCTACATTCAAAATCTGCTCTCTCTCGTGATGGGTAATGCTGGGGTCACACATTCACGTATCATGACGGCGAATGCCCACGTATGTGGATCGTGGGCATCATCGCGGTGAAATGACCTTGAACAGCTGGTAAACAGGACACGGGCTAACGGACGTAAAGCCAGCACCGTAAATTGCGCCGCAAATGTACTCGCAAAGAAAGCAAGGTCGGACGTCTACCTGGAACTTCCGCCGATAGTGTAATGTTCTATGTACGTCACCTTCACGTCGTGACCACGCCCACTGTTGTAGGGCTGTAGGGTACAAAATGGCCGGCCTGTAAACAGAGCAGACTGTAAAGTGGTGGAACATGTATGAGAGAATGTAAAAATATTGCATTATGAAAATCCAGGTTGTAAATTCACTTTGGTAGAATTCTGCATGTACTGTAAAATATTGTATATTTTCAACAAATAAAACAAAATTTAAGTCAGACATTATAATATACATACCATTAGCAGTCCCAACACCTTGGGCTTCTTCTGACGGACGATGTGTGGCTTGAGAAGCAGAATATGTTCAATATCCATTTCTCCCTGTCCATCAGTCGTCCTCCGTGTCGCTGTCATCACTCTGTATCTCATCCAACTCCGACTCCTGTAGGTGGAAGATGACATTTCCTCGACCTGAGTGTCTGCAGGAGTGGCTGTAGGAGTCTTCTCCGGGCCAAAAGAAGGTCCTGCAAGATGTGACATTAATGGTCCCTTCCTTGGTCGTTTTAGGAGGTTCGGTATCTTGAAGAGCGTTGTGGAGAGTACTTGGAGGAAACTGCTGGTCTCGGGAGACGGAAACAACAGCTGACCTGAGGGTTGTTGTTGTTGTTGTTGTATTGAGCGCCGACCTGACCTTTTATACCACACTGCAGCATTGGCATGTCGTACAGGGTTGTAAATGTGCTAATCGGTTTCCCCGTAGGCTACAGCGCAATTAGGAGGCCCACGTCCTTCGCGGCGGAAAGAAAATAACGACGGGGAATAATCCAGGTGACCCCAGCGCTTACCCTGCAGTAGTCACCGTGGGTCCCACGTGTAATGACGGGAGCTACGTTAGGTGACATTTGGCGTGACCACCCACGACTTGTTTTGAACATTTCAAAACTGGAGCGGGCTACGGCGCCCTAGTGGGCGGAGCTTAGAGCCCGGACGACCCGTCACCGTACGTCTACGATTTTACGTATGACGTTACATTTACGGTTTACTGACGTAAGCTGTTGCCAACTACCAATTTCCGCTCATGCATGGGCGTGCGTGCGTTGATACGTGAATGTGTGACCTTAGCATAACGGAGGAGGAAAAGCCACGAGGTCGAGAGAAAACACAAATTCTCTTGCACCTATTTTATGCAAACATCTTATTCACCACTATTATCACCTTTCATGTATTATTATCCTTTTGTACATTGTTATGCCAGCTTCTCAGTAATGTATAAATAATTGTCAATTGGATATCTTGTATCCATCCATAAGTAAATTTATGTCTGTGAAGAAACAGATTCCTATGTTTAATCCCTTCCTTGATCTGTCAAGAGGTCGGGACTACTGTGCGGCTCGCACGAGCTATTTACCTGTGTTGAGGTTTTGTAAATGGATCAGTTAGCACCTGGCTCACATTGGTGACCACCAGAGAGATGCCTGCCAAGCCACCAACAGCAACCCCAATGCCGTCAGCAAAAACCTCACAGCCGCCTCCATACTCCTACCACCCTTCATGCTTCACCACCCAGAGGCCTGTTTCTATAGGGTGGAAATGATTTTCCAGAAGAAAATCTCCTTACCGACGTGGATGACGAGGAACTGAAATCCCCCATCACCTATTACATACTGAAGGACCAGCTGAAGGCATCCTTTAACATGCCTCCCACTCAGAAAGCCGGATAAGAAATGAGAGGCCATCGCATGTGCACAAGCAATTCCGGCAGTTCATCACACTCCTCACCAAGGGTGACCAAGCCAAGTCAACCTTGGACTTCTTGAGGGAGGCACTCCTCACAAAATTATCCTGCCAGACAAGGGGAGCCATGCCCAAAGCCTCCATCATACCCTTAGAAGAGTTCCTGGAATGGTTGATGAAATCCATACAGCCCACAAAGCAGCAGACCCCTCACAGCCAGCATCAGCAGTATTGGCACCACATTGGACTGAGCAAGATTCAGACACCAATCCAGAGAGGCCAGCTGCCCCCATATAAAAAGAAGCTTCCCCAGACAGAATTACAAAGGGAAACTCAAACAGAAGAAACAATAACCTCCAGAGAGCATATGCTTTTTCCACTGGAGGTTTAGGAACAAAGCTAGAAAATGCAACAAGGGCTGCATATTCTTAAAAAAAAACATGCAGTAGTGGCACGAATTGCAAACGTGATCCATTCATACTGATGTTGGCTGTGAGGGAACAGATTGCCACATAAGAGAAATTGCACCAGGTAAACAAAAAGATCTGACAGAATTCTTATTGGACACCAGAACATGCAGACCATTCATCCCAGCCAGCCTGAATGAAAGACTCAGTCCTACTCCACCCACCATCCTCCACATATCAGCAGCCAGTGGAACACCGCTGACAATGTACAGATGGTGGAAAATGAAAATTGCTTTTGATAGGAAAGAATAATACTGGACATTCATCACAGCAGAAGTGACGATGGCGTTGTTAGGGGCAGACTTCCTGACAATGTATAGCCTACTAGTCGACTTACCAGCTAAACAGCTGATCCCAAGAACAACAAAGGAATCACCTCCCTGAAAGCTGAGTAGACATACAATAACGAGGAGTCAACGAGCAAAACAAATATGACCCATCACACCTGACTTCTTACCAAAAGAAATGAGAGAAGTAATACTAGAATACAAAGACATATTCAAAGATGACCTGAAGCACGACCCAATAAAACCAACAAAACACATCATTCAGCACAGCATAGAGACCAAAGGGCCCTCAATCCACTTGCGATTCAGATGACTGACCCCAGAGAAGCTCACCTACTTGAAACAGATATTCAAGGAGATGGAAGAAGAAGGATATGCCATAAACTCATGAGCAACATTCCAAAGATTAATGGATGGGTAGTTCGGGGACCTTCCATTCTATGTAGTACATTTCAACGACATACTGATCTTCAGTAAAAACAACGCCTCAAAGACTGAGAGAAAATGGATTAATAGAGCAAGAAGTCAAGTGCTAATGGGCAAAGGGTACAGTGGTGTTTCTGGGGCACCAAGTGAGTCCAGAGGGCATTAAATCTCTGCCAGAGGAAGTGAAAGCAATAACAGACTTCCCCAAATCAACAACTGTGAAATAAGTGCAAGAATTTTCAGGTTTAATAAATTAATACCAAAGATTCATACAAAACATTGCAAAAAAATGGGCCCCATATACGAGTGCCTTAAAGGTAAATAAAAAGAAATTAAATTGGGGAGAAAATCAAGATAAAGCATTTATTTTTAGCAAAAGAAGCAACATCTGCAACAATGCTAATATTTCCTCTACCCCATAGGTCCCTCACCCTGACAACCGACACAAGCATTACAGCGATGGGTGCCATACTTGAGCAGGAAACCGATGGTGGTCATCGCCCACTGGCCTTCTACAGCAAAAAACTAACCGTAGCATAGCAGAAGTAGTCAACATTTGACAGTCTACAAAGCAGTCTGCCACATGCTCAAGGAATGACAATTGGTGGTGCAGATGGACTGTCAACCATTGGTGCACGCCTTCACAAAGACAGCAGACACATGATCAGTGCGATAACAATGGTACCTGTTGGCAGTAACTGAACACTCCTTTACCTTAAAGTACCTGAAGGGTTCAGTGAACACCGTGGTGGATGTCCTATCAAGAAACTGCGCCTACACCACCCAACTTGGGATACGTTATCCCAAGATTGCTGAGGTGCACAAGGATGACGAGGGCCTGCAGTGACCTTGGCACAATGACCATCACCTGTGATATAAGTACCAGATGCTGTCGCCATACTTGCCCACAACCTATCTCATCCATCAGGCTGATCAACTGCCCAAATCATAGCAGAGCTGTACATCTGTTGTGGGATGAGAACAGGCATCATGATGTAGATAACAAAGTATTTCTCAGACAGACGTCCAAAGCCACAAAACACATCGGAAGTGGTATAGAAGAGTTCAAAACAACAAACCACAGACTCACCCATATACATGCCGACTTAGTAGGACCCCTAACCCCCTCAGAGGGATGCAAATACCTGTTTACCATAATAGACAGTAATGCTGGGGTCACACATTCACGTATCACGACGCCATATGCCCACGTATGTGGATCGTGGGCATCATCGCGGTGAAATGACCTTGAATAGCTGGTAAACAGGACACGGGCTACCGGACATAAAGCCAGCACCGTAAATTGCGCCGCAAATGTGCGCGCAAAGAAAGCAAGGTCGGACGTCTACCTGAAACTAATGCCGTTGTGGTGCCGTAGGGTACAAAAGGGCGGGCCTGTGAACAGAGCTTGCCGTTCCGTAAACAATCATTGTAACAGCTTGTCTCTTCGTTGTTTTCCTACAAATTTATCTATTTTAGTTTTATGGTAACTTTTTGATAGTAGCCATCTGTAATATATATAATATGTAATTAATGTAACATCACAAATAAATGAACATAGGATAAGTACTATATAAGACTAGCACTAGAATTTTCTTGCTTCGATTTTACCATTCAGACATACACTTAGACATATAAAACTGTTGACTATGGGCGATTTATATTTAAGTGATATAGAATAACATCTGATAAGTTATCAAACATTTTTGGAAATAAATAGGAATTCTACCTATTCAAGATAATATTTATTAGATGTATATAAGAATTCCTCTCAGATATTTACATTATTTGTTACACCATTATTGTAAGACTGCTATTCAGAAGAAATAAATATCTTCGACAAGGGAACGTTCTGTCCCTCATCAATGGGGGTAGCTTCATGGAGAGTTTCCGTGTCGCTGTCATCAGTCAGAATCTCATCCAACTCCGACTCCTGTAGGTGGAAGTTGACATTTTCCCTGTCCTGAATGTCTGCAGGAGTGGTTGTAGGAGTGGCTGTAGGAGTCTTTTTTGGGCCGAAAGAAGGCCCTGCAAGATGTGACGTTGATGGTCCCTTCCTTGGTCATTTTAGAGAGCTTGAAGGAAACTGCTGGTCTTAGGAGACGGAAACAACAGCTGACCTGAGGGCGCCGACCTGACCTTTTATACCACGCTGCAGCGTTGCCATGTCGTACAGGGTTGTAAATGTGTGAATCGGTTTTGCCGTAGGCTACAGCGCAATTAGGAGGCTCGCGTGCTTCGCCGCGGAAAGAAAACAACGACGGCGAACGATGCTGGTGACCCTAGCGCTTACCCCGCAGCAGTCACCTTGGCTCCCTCGTGCAATGCCTGGAGCTACGTCAGGTGACATTTGGCGTGACCACCCACGACTTGTTTTGAACATTTCAAAACTGGAGTGGGGTACGGCGACCTAGTGGGCGGAGCTTAGCGCCCGGACGACCCGTCACCGTACGTCTACGATTTTACGTATGTTTTACGTTACATTTACGGTTTACTGACGTAAGCTGTTGCCAACTACCAATTTCCGCTCATGCGTGGGCGTGTGTGCGTTGATACGTGAATGTGTGACCTTAGCATAACACCAGGTGCCTGGAGACGATGGAGACTGCATCAAATCCCTCGTTGACTAACTGGGTCAGTAGGCAAGGAGTTCCCCAGATCTTCACCAGTGATAGGGATGCCAATACACATCCACCCTATGGAATACCTTCACCAAAAGTCTGGGGATGAAAATAATACATAGGATGACCCACAGACCTGAAGCCAACAAGATCATCTAGAGGATCCACCAGTCATTAAAAGCATCGCTCAACACCAGATGCCAAGGTGGGAGTTGGAGAAAAAAAGTATCATGGGTTCTTCTAGGACTTGACGACACTCCACACAACATTAAATGCAGAAGTACTGTACAGCAAAGCATTGATGTTGCCAGTGGATGTCTTTCAAGAAAAACAAACCGAACATCGCTGTCCAAAACCTTAAAAGTAATAGAAAAAATAATACCAACCAAGACAACTTACCAAGTAAAAAGATAAGTGTGTATTCCCGAAGATTTACAGAATGTAAAATTCACTTTCATCAGGGTAGATGCACACAAACCCACCTACCCTCAGCCTACTCCTGACAACACCGAATACTCCAGAGAACAGAAGGCCTACCCGATGACAGTGGATGGGAGGACAACATGGGTTCCAATCAACCAGTTGAAACCTGCATTCATACCAGACATGTCCCACATATGTAGGCCTCTCCTTGGTGGGGAGTCCTATAGCACCCTGGGGCAGGCCTATGATCAATATCTGCTTTCTCCCACTTTCTCCCATGATGAATAACATGGTAGGAAACGCCACAAGGTCATAGAGAGAAAATGAATTCTCTCCCATGTATTTTATGCAAAGATCTTAATCACCGCTAATGTTACCTTTCACGTACTATCATTTTGTACATTGTAATGCCATCTTTTCAGTAATGTATGTATAATTGTCCATCGGATATCTACTATCCATCCATATGTGAATTTAGATCTGTGAAGAAACACAGATGCTTATGTTTAATCCCTTCCTTGATCTGTTAAGAGGTTGGAACTACTTTGTGGCTCACACGAGCTATTGACCAGTGTGAAAATTTTGTAAATGAATCAATTAGCACCAAACTCAGTACCTCATTACTACCTCGCTCATGTCCTAAAAGCACCAAAATAGATACTTAGGCCTGTATTCTAAAGTACATCCAGTTCATATGATTTAGTTTTCTATACTGAGAATATATTTAGCAACCATAATCCAGCTTTGACCTAAATAATGAGTCATAGAGCTTAAGTAAAGACTTTTGATCCACACCACAGTTATAGCTGAAGACAGGTGAATTGAACAGCCATGGTTTTAGAAGCAGAAAATCTGGAGCCCTCCTCTTGCATGTATGAGCATCTTTCTGATAAGTTGTTCATAAATCTTATCATTTTACCATTAATTCCCATTTTAATCAAGTGCATGATAACTCCATTGTGCCAAGTGGTATCATAATGCCAAGTGATATCAATAGCTTTCTGTAGGTCAAAGAAAACCCCGATAGTTTGGCGCTGTTCAGCAAAACCCTGCTGCATTTAACTTGATAATAATAGTAAAGGGTAGAGTGTAGACTTATCATTCATGAATCCGTACTGAAAAGGTACTAGAGTTTATTTGATTCAAGATACCAGACCAATCGAGTATTTATCATTTACTCCATTAACTTACATACACAGGTGGTAAGGCCAGTAGGTCTGCAACTAGATGGAGCTGTTGGATCTTCCTTTGATTTGGCAACAGGTATAATTAAGGAGATTTTCCAACTCTTTGGAAGGATGTCAGTTTCCTTTTGGCACCTTCAGGATGCCGCTTCAACATCTACAGAATAGTCTCCTCTCATGAAGATGTAGTCTTGGTAAGAGACAACGCATTTCTTAGTTCTTTTAGTGAGAATTTTGCATTGTGCGCTTTATTGTTATTACTTCCAAGATCCAACCTAATTTGGAAATTAAGGGAGTAATTATTACATTTTAAAGTGGGAATGGGAGTTCGAATATATTTCCCTGATAATTTTCTTACTTTTTTCATACAGTTTTAGAGGGTGTTTTTAAATTGATGCTATTTATATAATAGAGCCACGATTTTCTTAACTTTTTTGAAGTGTTGCTGTTGTTTGGCTAAATTACGCTGATAAATTAACTTTGCATTAAGAGATCCACTTTTTTTTATCTTTTCTCTAACATTTTCTTTTGACTTTCGTAAGGTTATTGTATCATGGAATTGCTGACCTGAAGAGAATGGAATAATCTCGTGCAATTCTTAGAACCTCACCAGCGAAATAATGGAAAGCATGAAATGTGAGATTCAAAAGAATTAAAGGGTTCAGTAAGACTGGTGCATTTTTGGTATTTTAAGCAATCTGGTTCTTTCACCTTCCACATCGATAAATATTGGGTTGGAAAATTTTTAACATACTTCAAATACAAGGGGCAATGATTGGTTTCATTCAAGAATTCATTAACTGACCAAGTATAATCAATTGAAATATATAATGATCATATACCTAAATCTATAGCTGAAGACGATCCAGTATGAATATTGTGAAAGCCATTGACCCATCAATAAAGAGACATTGAACGACCCTGTGATAGGGGTATAAGAATACTGCCACTGTAGGTCCTGCTTGTCGTAAAGGGTGACTAAAAGGATGGCTGCTGCCTTTCAGTCTTACTTTTGAGTGAAAGGTTAGGCCCACTGCCAATAACTGTGGAAACTGCTGCCTGGCAGGTGGACTTTTTAGTCAAAGGCGAGACCCACCGCCAATAACTGTGGTTGATGATGTGGCGGAATCACAAGCTCAAAAACAAGCTGCAGAATCCCCCCCACATATACCTAATCAGTCCAGCTGCCAAAATCCACCCTCAATCACACTTTCTTCTTTACACAAATACAGCAGGACAATTGACCTACACTACAACCATAACAAAAACAAAAACCAATGTACTACCAAACAAAAACTAACAAAAAAAACAAAAAAATGAAAACAAAAACACATGTAACATTACCAACACTATACAAAAACAAATGAAAAACAAAACACATGTACTTACCAATCAATCCAGTTACTCCGGGCTATCCTGTGCTGTCCACTGGTCGAGGTCACAAGAGATACCAACAACAACCACCAAGGACCACAACCCAATAACAACAACAACACAACAACCAAGGATTACAGCCCAACAACAACCAAAAAAGGAACAATCACAACCCAAGACCACTGCACAAACAACACAACCAACACAAAAAAACAACAGCACAAAAGGCAACATACACACCCACTAACAATATCAAAGAATAACAACAGCTCACCAATAACAACCCTCAACAACTCACAACCCACCAAGAAACCACAACAGCCCCAAACAACAACAACAACCCTCAATCACAACACTCATATACAACCCTCAGGAACTCAAAAGCACAACAAATCCAACAATACAGGCCCAACCACCCCAAAGCAAACAACACCAAACTAACAACAAATCAATAAAACAAATCAGTAACACAAAACTCAATTATCTTCCAGTGCCTTCAAAGAACTGCTTCCCACACTACTAACTGTCACCAGTTCTGACTAAAGACTGACTCTAAAACACTAAAAACACAGAACTCTAACAATCAACAGCACCAGCAGACAACCCAGCCAGAAACTACCAACAACCAATTCAGTCATTAACTATCCATACAGCAATTACACCCTCTCTCTCTCTCTCTCTCTCTCTCTCTCTCTCTCTCTCTCTCTCAAACACAGACGTTATCAAATGGAACTTCATAACTCCTCCATAATGACAGCAAGGGTATGCGGTCATAAAAACCCCTTTGCCCAACTATAAACTATGTCTGATGTTTTAAGGAATATGGTATGGAGAGGAGAGATTTGGTGGAGGATGATGCCTTTGATAGAAGGCAGTGGAGAAGGCGCATCAGGCAACCGACCCCTTAACGTAGGGATAGCGATGGGAAAGAGGAAGACAGAGACCTAGATCATTTTTTTATGGTAATCTCATTAATTATCCTACCCTCTTCATTCCTACCCTCTTCATCTAAACGATTTCCACCCCATAGTGGATTATGCGAGTTAAAATCACCTAATAAAGAGAAAGTACTTGTAAATATGCATCTCGGTGGAAAGTATAGAGAGCAGACTGTCACTGGTTTCTCTAACACAACTTTGATAGCCATGGCCGTAAATTAGTATTTAGAATAACTGACGAATGTTCTTGTGATTTATTTACAATTACTGCAGTTCCGCCATACGCACGATTGCTTGGAGGAGATGGAAAAATATAAATGTTATGAGTCAGTCCAGCGTTGAAGATTTTATTTCCCAATTTTGTTTCATGGAGGCACACAACACCTGGATTATGATCATATATTAAATCTTTTCGTTCCTCTGCTCGAGTTCACGGACCTTTACAGTTCCATTGCAGAATGTCAAAAGCTGAAATTTATTATTTATTAATGTTCGAATTCCCAGGCTTTCTATTCTAGGCTGAGGACTATTTTTAGCTGATTGACCATGGCACTGTTTTCCCTTGATAATGCGGCAGTCAAGAGAGAGAGATCTTTTATTATGGATGTTTGTTTGGTGATCACAGCATCATCCATAGATGTTTTCTTTTGGAACTGGAGGGGTTCCATCTGCGATATCTTCTAGACTACTATAATTTATATTTTGACAAGACATGGAAAGAGCAGTTTTCTCTAATGGATGTAGGTTCGATAAAGGAGTAAAGGAATAAAGTTTTATAAATCGATTTGATACCTCTATCTCATTAATCTTAACATATTTATGTCTGTTTTCTTATGTTTGGGAGGGCTCATAAACCCATCGCCTGTTTCATTTTTTAAGGGTTTATGTTCTATGGATAGACTTTATGTTTCAGTGTGAGTAGTTCCTAAGTCTTTGAACCTGGCTTTGAAGTATCATCTTGACTCATTGTCACATCTGAATTATTTTTATTGTAATCCAAGGGAAGATTTGGAGCAGCAGCTTCCTGAGCAACCGATGAAAACGTCAGCAGAGGGTCTTTGCGAGCCCTCTATTGATGCTGTCTGGCAGCGCCAAAACTTATGTGTTCATTTTCTGCCATTTCAAGTGTGTTCTGATTGAATTTATGTTAAGGACAGTCTCCAGTTGGGAGAATGGGCACCCTGACAGTTAAAGCAGTATCGACTTTTCTTGCATTACCTACTTACATCACGAATGTCAGAACAAACATAGCATCTGGCATCATTATTACAGTTTGTACTGACATGGTCATATTCAAAGCACATATGGCAGCGAGTGGACGCTGTCTGAATTTTTTCACCATGTTAATACGGCTGACCTTTACATCGTCAGGAGATATCCTGAATGGTATTGTTAGTGCCTTTCAGTTTCCTTACAGCTATTGCATCTTTAGGGCATCTTTTTAGGAATTAGTTTCCATTAAAATCACAAAGGTCTTTACGTTATACAACTCCCCTTACAGAGTTACTGACTGGAGCACATCTTTACCATCGGCCTGAAATTTGTAAGGAAATTTTTCCTTGGCTTTGATGTACTGCTTTAACCAAAAGGTTCTTACCATATCTTTTGATATTTCTCTCAGGAATGCCACCAGCTTTCTTTTGAAGATTTTCCCAGTCTTTAATAAAGATGCTTTTTCCTTCTTTTCAAGATACAACGTGGCAAATTGGGGTGTCTTTATGATATTGATTATTTTGGGATGAAGTCTCCTTCACTCTCTTCAAAATTACTTAATATATCGAACAGCTTTAGTCTTCCCTTAATTAAAGTAATTTTCATGCTTTAAAAGCTTCAAAGGCTTCCTCATATGCAATGTATACATCAAAAGATTCATCAGAGTTTAGCTTTAATCTGGCTCTCAGTAATAAGGCAAAAGGCTTCATATAGTTATACACAGTCTTGAAACTGTAGTGTTCATCAATGCCTGAGCAGCACAGGACTTTCAATTTTTTTTCATTTACACCACCAAGAGAATTTTCTTCTTGATGACATCTATGTAATGACTTTCTGACAGTGGTAGCAGAGTCATCACCATCACCTGAGCCAGACAAAACATCACCTGGGGAAGATGCGGGGGTCGTCAACAGAGGGGTTGATGAGTGGTCCGTCGTCATATTCTCGCCAGGGGTCATTCAAACTGATATATGAGGATCTGGAGGTACTGGGGGAGTAGGGAGCGATTCTGTAGTGTCACCTAGAGCGCTTTCGTTATTTCCTTTAAATGACAACACGGGTATACTTGGTCGAGAAGAGCTTCTGTGTACATGAAAAGAAAAAAAAATACTGTCCTCCCAATGCCTTGGGAGGCAAGAGGAATAGTCCCCATAGGATCAGGAATATCCAGAATATGATCATTTGCACATGCAGAACCTCGAATTGAGCTATGGTGGACTTTGATAACCCGGTCATTTGTCCTCTTCAATTTTTCTTTGTCAAGAATGTGCAATGGTAGTGGCGAAAAATAGTTAGCAACCTGTGGAACCTGCATCACACATCCACGAGCGAGCGAGCTTGCGACCCTTAAGGTATACCTCATGACTGGGATACTTTATATGCAGTGCTAAAGAGGCACTTAAGCTACCAAACCTCTCTAAGAAGCAAAGAAGAAAAACGAAATTGCGAAGTGTAATTAGCATTGTCAGTAAAGAAGTGGGGTAGGTGGGTCCACCAAGGAGTAGAGTGGGAGGTCATACCTTCTACCTATATTAATTGATGTGTCATACTCAGACAAAAGCCCCTACCGTAATCAATTCCAGGCAAAGGTCGTCATCCATAGAGGAAGAGGGATGTAGGGAAACTTATGAAGAGTGTGAGCAAAAGGGAGAAGGATTCCCAACGTTTTGTTGAATCCACAGGAGGGAGAGAATACGTATAAGGGAGTGTATACTCCGTGCAGTGGATCCCAAAGCGCTCCCCACCTCGTCAAGGGGCTTTGGGATCAAATTGTATACTATAAGGCATCAAATTGTATACTATAAGGCATCAAATTGTATACTATAAGGCATCAAATTGTATACTATAAGGCACGTAACATACTCCAGATTGTTCTGTATGAAAAAATTGTCAGAAAAGATCATTTAACAGCAAAATAAATAAATAAAAAGATATGCTTACTCTTAATAACACACTCACAGAAGTAATTGAACATGCTCTTAAAAGTTAGTTTACATGAATGAAATACTGAAAGGTAATAATACTGAGTCTAGTTCCTGAACAACAGCGTAGGAATATATAAACTTAACGCACTTACTTTATGAGACATGCACAGCTGTTAGGGCGCATAGATAGTCTGGTACAGATGAAACCAAAATAATATGTTGGTGAATTTGCATGTTTGACTTCCCTTGTGTCATATAGAAGTATTGCCTCGCCTATCATTGGCAGTTTTAATAGGCTGTGTTTTTATTTGTATTGTCTTCTTCTCAACATATATAATGCAAGTAAATCGTCTGGAAGGTATACTTAGCATACACACACACAAACACACACACACACACATATATATATATATATATATATATATATATATATATATATATATATATACATATATATAATATGCGCTAAGTATTAGAAAGGTGTATGTATATATATATATATATATATATATATATATATAATATATATATTATATATATATATATATATATATATATATATTCTTGTTTTATCTTATTTTTGCGTGTTTGTAAAATGGTTTTCTACATATCCTTTAAAATCGATGTCTGTGGAAGGTACTGCATTCAAGTTTCGACGCAAATAGTACTGAAAGAAAATGGCTTTTATATGTTTAAGAAATTGTGATGCGTAGTTTTGGTCACTCGTCCACTCAGTGATTAGCTTTAAAAGTTTCTCTAAAAAAAATCAAAAGTCAGTAGCGAACGTGTTGTTCAGAGAGAGAGAGAGAAAGAGAGAGGCTGCTTATATTGGCAAATGAACTTTCTTCACTATCATCATAATCACTCTCCAATAATCTCATAATGACAAGTTTGTTTACAGCTTTAGAACTGAACTCTAATTAAGAATCATAATTATATTTTTATCTCTTAATGATTTCATTAGTTGCGTACTTTGCTGCAAGCATTTTTAATTCATATATAATTTGAGTATTGCAATGATTAGTATTAGGAAAAAATTGGTCAACAATTATATTGCTTCGTGGTGTGTCATTGTACTCTGGCTATTTTAATCATTTATTCTCAAAGAGTTTGCCAATACAACTTCTTTGCTTATCTGCTGAGACGCACCTTCGAGCACGTTCACCCTATCAGTCCTTTACTTATCCCAATTCGCTCTGTCTCGATTCCCCTAAGGTTAATCAGGAGACTGTTTCTGCATCATGACCAGACATCATTCGCACTGTTTTACAATCATTTTTGGAACTCTTCTGCAAAGCTTTAGTGCTTGACCAAATCCTCGTTACTGTAGTTTAATTTTTTTTAAACATATTTCATTCGAAATGATCACATGTGCAAGGGATTATTCTTAATGTTCGTCATAAAGAACAAAGTGCTCGAATAATTCATTCAAGTTTAGTATTCACCGGAAAGTAAGCAGTAGGCGCAAACTGGTCCGCGACCACCGCCGACCTGTTTCAACCACTTGGTTATCAGTCACAAACTGGTTGGCCACAGATGGCCAGCCAGTTGGTGATCACCCACCACTTATGATAGACCACTCACCGACCACCAGCAACCAACCTCCTTATGACTAAATCAGTCACCAGGATGAATGAATGCATGGTTGAATTCTTCCTTGCAAACAAATAGTTCGTAAGGAGCTCTGCAACATCCAACAACCAGCAGTATGATCAATGTAAACCTCCAACAACCTATTGCGACCTGGTCATAAGCCCAGGGTGACTGTAATAATCATCTTTGTAGGAATAATGATTTTGTTTATTTTCAACATGGATGTGGACTCGTTAATTCTCTCCTTTTTGTTTTATAAGGTAAAAATTGGTAAAGTAGGTTGAAAGTAGCTGGAAACGGTGAATCTTGAAGGTGAATTTTAGCAAGAGTTATGCGATGAGGGAATTGAAACTAGGCATATAGTGCAATAGATGTTAGTATAGATTAGGGAATATTTGGGGTGGTTGATTTATGCAAATATTTGTAAGAAACGTTCACCAATACAAACACACACACGCTCATACGGTAACGGAAGAGAAGAGGTTAATCACAGAAGACATAAGGCAAGGAAGACAGCAGGATGCTTGCTATAGGTTTGGAAGTGTTAGAGGAAGCAAATATTTGGATGCATAAAGAGAATGTTAAGTCATCTCTACTTTAGGAGAGTGAAGCATCGATATTTTAGAATTTTTTCTAAATGTAACAGCTGTTGGTAACAAGCTGTTGGTAACAAGCTGTTGGCTTAGTTTATCAGGGGTAAGAAGGTTTGAAAGTAGGAGAAATGTAGAGGAAGTGAGATCACTTTAGGAGGATAGGTCTCCGAAAAGGGAGTTCACTTCGAAATCATTGAAATGGAAAGGAAATAAGACCAAGTAAGTGCTAAAAAGATGGGACGATAGGTTTTTAAAGGTTTCTAGTGGATTTATATCAAAGGTATCTCTTTGTATATATATATACTATATATAAGTCATATCACATTTCCGTGATTCATATACATATATCGAGCTACAATGTCCTTTAATATCTAATTCGCTCTACCTCGGAATTAATATATTCTCATATATGCTTAACCGAAGGGGATTTTTTTCTCGATAATAGACTTGCCTGGACCAGGGCGCGAACCCATGGATCCTTCCAAATCCAGGAACGTCAGTGAAGCTTTTACCTACTACACCACCGGTGTATATATATATATATATATATATATATATATATATATATATATATATATATATATATATATACACCGGTGGTGTAGTAGGTAAAAGCTTCACTGACGTTCCTGGATTTGGAAGGATCCATGGGTTGGCGCCCTGGTCCAGGCAAGTCTATTATCGAGAAAAAATTCCCCTTCGGTTAAGCATATATGAAAATATATTAATTCCGAGGTAGAGCGAATTAGATATTAAAGGACATTGTAGCTCGATATATATATACTATAGTATATCAGTCATATCACATTACCGTGATTCATATACAAATATCGAACTACAAATGTCCTTTAATATCTAATTCTCTCTACCTCGGAATTAATATATTTTCATATATGTTTAACCGAGGGGGAATTTTATTAAGCGATAATAGGATGGGCGATCGCCAGGCTCGAACCAGCGAACTCTCAGTCTCCAAAAACAAAAATACCTGCGCGCGACAGGTATTTCAGTTGGGAGGCGGCATGAACTTATATCTCTTGCGGTGGCGTAGTGGTTTTAGGCTTCACTGCCAGTTCTGGGATTGAGAGTTCGCTGGTTCGAGCCTGGCGATCGCCCATCCTATTATCGCTTAATAAAATTCCCCCTCGGTTAAACATATATGAAAATATATTAATTCCGAGGTAGAGAGAATTAGATATTAAAGGACATTTGTAGTTCGATATTTATACTATATATATATGTATATATATATATATATATATATATATATATATATATATATATATATATATGTATGTATGTATGTATGTATTTATGTATATATATGTATATGCATGTATATATTTGTTCATGTGCGCACGCAGGATGGCTAGATGAGCATCTTTCCTTAAAAATCATTTAGCTTTTCTTAAAAGTAGTTTGGAACCATCTACATATACTTGGTAGTTAATCAACTGTGGTGAGTTGCAGCTAGAATGGATAGTAATTAACATCCCAAAAAACTTTTTAAGACTTACAATGTTACTGTCATTTGGAAAAATGTTATTGAAAAAATTCCCAGCTACACCTAGAAAAGCATCATAAGACAGGAGAAAAACAGCTCTTTAATTATTTTCCAACACTTGATCCTACAATCTTCAAGCTTCGCCATTTAGTCATGGAAGAAGGCTGCATACTTGGCCTCCAGATACACCACCTAATGGATTTCTCCTTATTACTCTAAAATGGTGATGCAAATAAAAGGTTTAGTTTAGAAAACAGGTGGAACAGGAAGTCAAACAGTAGTTTTAGAGACACGAGGCAGTAGTTACAAGCCATAGTTGGCTGTTACCGCCATTTTTGCCTGTTCTGTGGGGATAGCAGCATTGTTCTCAAGAAAGAGCACGAGTGCTTGTAGCTTTCCGGTTTGTTTCATCTTGATCGCTATTTTTCAACTATTGGAAGTCTCAGTGTAATACTCCCAATTAACAGAGTGAACCTTTCTTAGTATCATATCATGGCATCACCCTCAGCAATGTGACTTTTACCATAATGACAATGTTGTTTACTTGAATATTATATTGGGTGGAGTACTATGGTTTTTCCATACTCAATTTAATTTTCTTATTCGTGGATTACTATTCCTAAGTATAAATTGAGGGATCGGCCTGGAAACGAGTTAAAAGTGACTCAGAAGTTTTCACTTTGGTCAATTTTTCCGTTGCTGTTAACATAGTGGCATTTCTGTTGCAGACAGCTTGTCAACTCTTTTGTTGTCAGCATTATGAATATTCCTTTTGCACACAGCTTGCTCTTCCCCAAGATGCCATTCAAAACAATGCATTGGTCAATACTGATGCCTGTGGTCTCAGCTATCTAATGGACACTTGAAAGTTTGTCTTACATGAATCTTATCCGCTTGATATTTTTTGATTAGTAGAACAATGGTACATTTTCTTCGGTATTCTTGTCATCCTTAGATTAAGTAGCTCACTTATTTAGGACTGAGTTGGGAGTGTATTGACCGGATCGTATGGATTCCCTACCACAGGTACTTAACCAGAGTAGCTGTTATCATTTATTTGGAAATTTTGCTTGATCCTAGTGACTTTCAAAAATCTTCACCAACTATGCTATTCGGGCAATCAAGTTAGCTCTTGTAGATAATCTTGTAAGCAATGGCAATATGCAGTCTCGCCAAAACGTTTACCCACTATTCTTCCGACCATGAGATTCATTTATAGGTTAATTTATGAAATCCAAGTTTGTTTTTAGACAGTGTATTTAATAGGAATGCTAAACATTTTGCTCGTAATAATGACATATATCCAGATCATGTTTTGAAAAGGATCAGCAAGATGAAAATATGATTTAGGTAATAAAAAGGGGAAATTCCACATTATATTATCAAGATTAAAAATGGCTATGATATCAGTGATCATAATGAAAATATAATGATATCATTGATCATGATGAAAATATAGATTATATCAAAGTAAAGTTCCCGTTTTATTTAATCTTTGGCATTTCGTAGTAATTTATTGTAAAAATGTTGGTTTCGTGATAGACTTCAATTTGACGTGATTAGTTTTCCTACACTTCATTCGGGATAACAGAATGACTATAATGTATCTTCCTTAAATGCAGTTCATTTTATCAAAATTGTACTTTCTATGTCTAATTTTTATAAGTTTTAACCTGTATAATTAAAATTACACTAATAATATGGGCTCACTTTTGAGCCACCCCTACCGTCGTTGCCTTAAACTCGTTTCACACTATGAAAGATCTACTGGAAAATGTACCGTAAACAAACCAGTTAATTGTTCAACATGATTCGCCAGAAGAGATGTACCACGAAGAAATGTAACAAGCTAGGGCCTCTAATATCCATGTTCTCAGGCACCTTTGCATTTATTTAAACAAGGCTGAGAGAAGGCCTGCGGTAGCTCCCGCTCCCGTATCTGCGGACACAGTTGGTTGCTTCTCTTCCCTGTTGTTGATGATGAGTCAGTCATGCCTAACGAAAAAGGGCTGTAAACTCATTACTGCTCCTCGACCTGCCTGCCGGGACTTTCGCACTTATCTTGCTCCCAGTAGATGATCCATTTAGGTCAC
>NC_061108.1:70936305-70968805 GCF_015104395.2 Macrobrachium nipponense
AGTGGGCTCAGTTACGTATAATTTATCTAAATGGCTTGTAAAAATTCTTACTCCTTTGGTAGGAAACATTTCTAACACGAATGTTAAAAACAATGTTGATTTTATAAACAAACTGATTAGTTTAAATTTGAATTTTGATTTTAATATGGTTAGTTTTGATGTTGTCTCTTTATTTACAAAAGTGCCTGTAGATGACTTACTTGAATATTTGGAGGAGGAATTAGAACGTCATGACATTCCCTTAAGTGTGGCAAACCTCATTAGTCTAATAAGGTTATGTATCAAAGATAGTAAATTTTGTTTTAATGGGGAATTTTTTGTACAAAAGTTTGGCATGGCTATGGGTAATCCCTTATCTCCTGTCTATAGCAATATTTACATGGAATTTTTTGAGACAAAACTCTTACCAAGAATTTTGCCCCAAAAAGCTATTTGGTTTAGATATGTGGACGATATCTTCTGTATTTGGCCAGTTCACGAAAATCTCCATGAATTCCTTAATAATCTCAGTAATTTAGTCCCTTCTATAAAATTTACCGTAGAGGAAGAAAGAAATTGTAATTTGATTTTTCTTGATGTAACTGTTAAATTCTCTGTTTTTTCTGGGATGTTTCTAAGGGCTTTACCTGTCTGTAGCCCGCAGTTTATTGACGCTGAAATTAAAACTATTTATGATATTGCAATGAAATTTAAATACCCAAGGACTTTTGTAGATGTGGCATGGAAAAGAGCTAGAAAAACATTTTATTCAACTAATGACAAACTTGAAGTTAGTATGAATAACATTCTAAAATTACCCTATGATGAAATGTTTTTAGATATTCCTAGAATTTTAAAGCTTTTTAACATAAATGTTGTTTTCAGTAATACTAATGTCAAGAGTTTAATAATAAAAAATTCTCCTAAAGATCTTCCAGGCTGCATACATGAAATTCCTTGCAAAAAGTGTGATAAAGTCTATTACGGACAAACCGGTAAATCTCTTTCACAACGTCTCAAACAGCATCAGTATTCTGTGAGAACTGGGCAAATATCGAATGCATTATTCGTACATATGAGAGATTTAGACCATCCTATTAACTGGAGTCAAGCAAGAGCCTTAATCCCATGTAATGACACAGTTGAAAGGAATATCATTGAATCTTGTTTCATCAAGTCAAATAATAGAAATGTTCTAAATTTAAGTCTTGGTTTATTTAAACTTGATGCTTTCATAATGAAAAAAGTTGCGGATAAATATAAGCAACAAAATTAATATAGTCAGATTTTACATGTTTTGGACTGTAAAGAAACTTTGTAATTTCGGTTAGGGTCAATCTGTTTAGGTTTGTGACCGTGTGATATCCGATAATCCTGGATTATCTCTTTTAATTTTTACCCTTTTGACAATTAACCATCTGGTATTCTTGATCTTGTGTTGTACCTGAGACCTTTCTCTCCAATTGCACCTCATTAACTCCTTGACAATGTCTGAGTAAAGACGAAAGCGCTTGGATTTCTGACTATCATTTTCCTGTGGAATTCGCTATATATATATATATATATATATATATATATATATATATATATATATATATATATATATATATATATATATATATATATATATATATATATATATATATATATATATATATATATATATATAATGGATAATTGGTGTGTGTGCTTGCCATTTTATTTGCGTATTAGTTTTTTAGGCTTGTCATGTACTTACTTTACCAGATATGATTCAGGCAGTACATCACTGAATATGTTTGTGTGTTTATACATATATATATATATATATATATATATATATATATATATATATATATATATATATATATATATATATATATATATATATATATATACATATATATATATATATATATATATATATATATATATATATAATCAGAAGCTGAGTCATAATTCAGCCTTTGAGATGTGGAAGACGACGGTGATAATATCGGCTGAGCCTTAAAATAATTGCACAGTGGACTGACATGCCCGTCCGAGCAGGTCGATCTCTCGGGAGCCCAATGCGCTGCATTGGTGTTTTCTTGGGCACCCCAAACAAACTTTCTTGAGAGAGAGAGAGAGAGAGAGAGAGAAGAGAGAGAGAGAGAGAGAGAGAGAGAGATTTTGAAGGAATATCCGTGTGAAATGATTCATATAAATTTCGTCGAAAAGTTTGATAGTAAAGTATTATGGATGAGTGACATTGCAGTATCTTTTTTAAATAATGCAGTGATCACTGTACTTATAAATATCGCTTTTCTAATTGTTGTTAATTTTGGCTAAAACCGTCAAATGAACCAAGAACAACTTGGACCAGTTCAGTTTAATAATCGCATATTGTTCGCTGCAGTATCGCTGTTTTTCACCTTGGGCCGCCATTATGATACCTATCTTCTTCCAGTAGCTGAAATTATTTATTCATGCATTGTACGCGCTCGACAATAAGTATTGTTCCCTCCACTCCCTTTTGGGGTCTCTTCCAACATCCCTGGAACCCCACTCCTCCCTCCCTCCCTCCCTCCCTCCCTCCCTCCCTCCCACTCATTCCCACCGCCCGCGCCTTTCCCCCTGCATCTCCCTCCCACCACCCCTCTAGGCATCACCTACAAAAAGCTCGCTGCGTTGTGTTTAGTTTCATAAATCATGCTTTTTATCAGATACCCTGACTAATCATTATCACTCTGGACCTGCAATCAACCGCAGATGGAATCGGTTTGCAAGAACTTGAGATAAAGGTTATCGGGCACATCCATCGGGTGCGTATCTTGAATAAGAAAAAGAAACCAGATATTAAGATAGTGTAAGTAAATACGGACTGATATTTATAATCGCGATGCTAAGTGTTATTGGAGGCCTGTATTTATTCTAGGGCACAACGAAATTCTTTATGCAGGCGGTATTTACAACTCCAGTAGGTTGGAGGGCATATCTGGGAGGGGCACCGTATGGATGGATGGAGGAGTAGGAGGACCGGGTAGGTTAGTCATGGGGCCGGAGAGGGAGGAGGGAGGGAAGAGTGAACGGAGACTACTATGGAGGGAGGAGGTAGAGGCTGAGTAGGTCGTTGCCCCGACAGGTAAATTAAGCCTTGCTTCTTTGTTTATTTTCTTCGATGAAGGGTCTCTAAATTCATATCCAATTTAGTTTTTTGCGGTAATGTAGGACCGTCATTTTTCAACTCGGGATGAAAGTTGTAAACTATTTTCCTGTCAAAAGTGATATGGATCGCTTTTTTTATGTTTTCAGTTTTGATTTCCTTCTTAAATTTACATTAGTTTATATGTACGGATACTTTACCCCATCATATCATTTGTGCTAATAATATTAACTATCGTATGAATTGCTTAATTTTTCAGGTTTATCTTGAATTTTTTTCCCTAATTGACAAAACGTATGATCGGTTTTTAGTGCTTCCAAAGATATTTGGTGCGAATTGAATGTTGATTTTATCTTTGACTACGTGTGGAGAATAGTTTTCTTTGACAGGTCAGAAAGCTCGCCTCATTTTACAGAAATAACTACTTTTACGTATGATACCATTAACTGAGAACCATCTGTCTCTATACCATTGCTGAGAACGATTTATGAAATATTATCGTATATGGCTGATGAACATTTGGAAATTAAGTCTCATTGAAAAATATTTGGACATCGTAGCATTACTGAAGAATTACTGTATAATGTAGCTCATATCTCAATTTTTGGGAAGGTGTCTCATTTTGAAAATTGTGCAAGAAAAAACTAATTTAAAGTGTACTGATTTGAAAGCAGTACAATTTCAGCATCGTAAAAAGTAAATCCCAGATGTAAATTGTTTTGACTGAATATTTTGAGTCTGTTCGGAACCTGTAGTATTATTAGGAATCTTCTGGAAATTGTATTCATATTAGAAACCAGGTTGACGAAGTATCGTTGTTACAGACCATTTTAAAAGTTAGCATTGTTTGACTAATAGAAGACTAGATAATCTTTAGAATACCCCTGCTTTATAGAGGACCTCGTGGACATTATAGCATTGCCTTTGCCTTTAGAAAGATGGAATAATTATAATAAGAAATATTGCCTTAGATAAGAAGGTTTGAAAACAGCAGGGATGTCTGACAACTATCTAAAAAGTATAACGTCGATTGAAATTTTCTACGCGCCTGACATAACAAATCATTTTGGTAACCCCACTTAATTCGTGTCCTTATTTTTTCTTTGGCGGATTTTCAATTTACTTATGGTGAATTGTAATAGATTTTACTCATGTTCCAGCAAACCGTAGGTAGTAGATATACGGTAGATCTGTCTTGCATTTGTCATTTGTGCCATTATGTTTTACTCTTTTGCATATAACTTATGATTTTTGTTCGAGATTCGGTTTAGTTTTTTTAGTTTAGTTATTTTTAATTATACAATTTACGTAGAATTACACGTAATCATTAGGCATGGGGCCACGACTATATATATATATATATATATATATATATATATATATATATATATATATATATATATATACGTATATATATTATATGTGTGTGTATGTATGTATATAAATATGCATATGTGATTATTATAATCACTTTAGCACGTGATTCATTTATCACACATATCCACATGTGAAAAGTAAGAGACGGGGTGTAGGTCCTGACCGGTTTCGACTTTATATCCAAGGACTGATGCAAAGTATTATAAGTCACAAATATATATACTACAGAGACAGTACTGACGAACATACACACAACCGTTTGAGACTGCAGATCCTCCCACAGGCAGGTGTCCAGGCAGGAGTGGCCTCCAAAAATCTTACTTCTAATGCTTTGTATCAGTCCTTCGTCAATGGCTTGGAAATAAAGTCGAAACTGGTCAGGACCGACACCCCGTCTCTCATTTTACACCTGTGGATATGTGTGACATGCATATGTATATACATGTGTGTGTATATATAAATGATGTTTGATGAGGTGTATTCAACAATTTAATTTTTTTAAAGGTTCTTCAACGTTTTTGCGTATTTAATTTTTTCCCTTATAAGTTGGCTGAAAGTTATAAAACCGAACTTTACACTAATGAGGTATTGCTGCTTGATGTGGAATTTTTCATTTTTTTAATTAATATTTTTTTCGTATATAAGAGCTGGTAGGGATATTTGAGGATCAATGTTCATAGCAGTTTAGTTTATTTATTGGAATAAGTTTTGTCATCATCTCTTGAGAATGTACTCGTAAAGCATCTAAACTGCCGTCTGTGATTTTTTTAAAATTAAATTCATATTACAGCTCTCCATCGTTACTTGGGTTTGTATGGAATATGGAATTCATTTGTGCTATTTTTGCAGCCATCGGTAAAAGTCCTTATATATATATGTATATATGTATATATATATATATATATATATATATATATATATATATATATATATATATATATATATATATACACACACACACACACACACACATATATATATATATATATATATATATATATATATATATATATATATATATATATATATATATATACTGGTTGTTTCGAAATTAGAGGGCCCCCCCTCCACAGAACAAATGGAATGTTATGAAGTTTTCTGCTATAGCCTATCTCCAAGTACATGATATCAAGTTTCTATTAAGCTATTTTTCATTTTACATTTCTTGTATTTTCAGAGTGAGTGACGAAGTTAAATACAGCCATAGTTAACGACTCGGAGGAAATCAGTTGGATTGACCCAGGGATGCTGGATCATCCTTCATTTCACGTTCCTGGATAGTTAAGTACATTGTTAAAAGAAACTGGAACAAGAATCCATACGACTGTCATCGCAGAAAGACTGAAAAACTTGGGAGACCTTAAGTCCTTTCTCAGGAGTCAAGAGACACCATAGCTGAGGCAGTGGGTAGACCAAGAAAGTCTATACGAAAATTGGGGCTTGAACTAGAAACAAAAAGTGGAAAGAAGAGAAGTTATAGTGCTGTATATCGTGAGTTGAAAAAATCTGGTATCAAGCCATTTTATGTTATCAGCAATCCCAACATCACACAGCAACAGAGAGATGACCGTGCATGGTTTTATGGTTCATTTCTCAAAGATTGGGATGAAGCTGACTTTCTCCATGTTGCTGCATCAGATGAATTCTTCATTTACACAGTCAGGAAGCCAAATCATAAAAATGACATCATTTGGGCTGCAAAGTTGGATGATATCAAGGATGACATGCGTTATCACCAAGTTGTGAAATTTCCTGAATGTTTCGGAATTTTTCTCTGTTTCACAGCCAAATAGTTAATGTGGATCATCAAAGAAAGAGGAGTCCTGGAATGACGAATACTTCAGAGAAACTGTGCTTACTGGTGGAGTATATCCTTTCCTTAAAGATCCTGAAACTGTTGAAGAAGTCACATTTTTGCACGTTAAGGCACCATGTTTCAAGGCTCTTCAGACACTGGAGCTGCTTCGAAACAGTGGTATCGATTTCTTCTCATCAAGTGAATTTCCAGGTAGCTCCCCTGACCTTAATGTGTCTGAAAACATTGGCAGCATCTTAAAGGATCGTGCTGAAGTGCGCACAGTAGACTATGATGGTATATCAACCTTGACGACCTGCGAAGAAAGGTGACCGAAGTCCTCAGGGAAATGGAGTTTGAGTCTCAACTTTTTTGCGATTTACTGAAATCGTACCTCTCTAGAATGCAGGTTGTGGTACAGGCATATGGAGGCCACACAAAATATTAAATACTCAGAGAGAAACTTAAATAAATACCTGTTCTGAAATACTTTTCTTTTGTTTGCAGTATCAATTTTAGTTTATGCTGTAGAAGGGGTGGGGGGTGGCTCTAATTTGTAACACCCTGTATTTATGTGTGTGTGTGTGTGCAAGAGGCTGTATGTGGTTATTTTCACTCTGCGCCTTTTGTTCTTAATAGGAGAGACTTTAGAAGACATTAATCTTTTTTGGATGACATTACTAGCTTCTTGCTTTTCTCTGGTAACCACCCTCTAACCGCCAGGTGTTTTATTCGCTGCTTACGTTAACAGGGGCACGATGTCTTCATTAAGAAACGGAATGAAAGACGTTTCCCCAGTGGTCTGCCTCTGTTCTGGTAACTCAAAATTAGGGAACAGACAGACAGAAAGACAGAATGTCTAATCCATATTACTGTTAGAAAGTTTGAGTCTGTGACAAAATAATATTTATTTATTTATTCAATTTCAATGTGTTTGTGATATCGAGTGATTTCATCCTTCTTTCTAGTCCTCGAATTTCAGATGGTCCTCATATAAATTAGGAAAGTAATATTTATTCTACTTGTGCTATTGCATATATTATTTGAGTATTCTCTTGAAAATTATTATTATTATTTATTATTATTTTTTTTTTACTTTTTTTTTTTTTTTTTTTTTTTGCCTCTATCACAGTCCTCCAGTTCGACTGGGTGGTATTTATAGTGTGGGGTTCCGGGTTGCATCCTGCCTCCTTAGGAGTCCATCACTTTTCTTACTATGTGCGCCGTTTCTAGGATCACACTCTTCTGCATGAGTCCTGGAGCTACTTCACCTCTAGTTTTTTTCTAGATTCCTTTTCAGGGATCTTGGGATCGTGCCTAGTGCTCCTATGATTATGGGTACGATTTCCACTGGCATATCCCATATTCTTCTTATTTCTATTTTCAGATCTTGATACTTATCCATTTTTTCCCTGTCTTTCTCTTCAACTCTGGTGTCCCATGGTATTGCGACATCAATGAGTGATACTTTCTTCTTGACTTTGTCAATCAACGTCACGTCTGGTCTATTTGCACGTATCACCCTATCCGTTCTGATACCATAGTCCCAGAGGATCTTTGCCTGATCGTTTTCTATCACTCCCTCAGGTTGGTGCTCGTACCACTTATTACTGCAAGGTAGCTGATGTTTCTTGCACAGGCTCCAGTGGAGGGCTTTTGCCACTGAATCATGCCTCTTTTTGTACTGGTTCTGTGCAAGTGCCGGGCATTCGCTTGCTAGTGGTTTATGGTTTCATTTTTCGTATTGCACTTCCTACATATGGGAGAGATGTTATTTCCGTCTATCGTTCTTTGAATATATCTGGTTCTTAGGGCCTGATCTTGTGCCGCTGTTATCATTCCTTCAGTTTCCTTCTTTAGCTCTCCCCTCTGTAGCCATTGCCATGTGTCATCGCTGGCTAGTTCTTTAATCTGTCTCATGTATTGTCCGTGCATTGGTTTGTTGTGCCAGTCCTCTGTTCTGTCTGTCATTCTCCTGTCTCTATTATTATTATTATTATTATTATTATTATTATTATTATTATTATTATTATTATTATTACTGTATTTTGTCCATTAGTATCTTGGTTTTTGGTACCCTTTCTGTTATAAGGTGAAGGAGTCGTTGACGAACGTTTACTAATTAGTTTTGTAGTTCATTATACTCTAATAGTTCAGCAATCTGTATGCCATTCTTTCCGAAATGGTTGGTGCTTTTTCCTTGTCTTTGAACTAAGTTTTAATTCTCCTCGTCGTTTGCATCCACCTTCGAGAGTTGATGGAAACCCCAGTTGTTAAATCCGTCGTCTTACTATTCATACTTGTTGGTCCTAATGAGCACGAATCTCTCTCTCTCTCTCTCTCTCTCTCTCTCTCTCTCTCTCGGGTGTATGCATGTTTTCCCATGCTCTTGTTAGTAATTTGTTGAATGCAGTAAATATTCTCAATAAGTTCATTTCTGTGTACGTTGTAATTTTAATTGAAAATCGTTTGATAAATTCGTGGTTTTGGCTCTTCTTGCTGTTTCATTGATATCTTATTTTCTTTTGACCTTCTTGTGCCGTTAAGCATGGTATTTGCTTATGATTTGGTCAAGTTACGAAGACTATGTTATATCAAATTATAACTTACTGAGGGGAAACTCTTATAGGAAAAATGCACTGAAGGATTTGGTAAGCCTTCGTATTTATTAAAGTAGCGTTTCTCTCTTTTATCTCTTGCATTCTTACTTACTCCTGGGTTTATTCTTGTTTAAGGGAAAGCGTCTTTATTGTGTAGGTTGAAAAACTGTCGTATCATCGGATAAGGATGCGGCGCTAAGTAAGTGTTCATGTAGCATAATGCTGGAGATTCGAGCTATCAGATTGGTTTAAGGATATCTTCGTTTGCTTTGTTTATTTAATGACGACTCCTTACTGAGCGAGGGTTTCCTCTCCTCAGAGCCCCGAGATATTCTGCTTGTTTTCACCAGCCGTGTATGTTATTTCAGAACCGTGTTTTTAATGTGCTTTGCAAGCTGATATCCTTGTTTTGTGGTCTAACACGTTTTGGGGAGAAATGACCATCAGTTGTGCTTGTGTCTTTTTCTGTTTCTGACGCCACCGGGAAAGAATTCCTTCTACTTTATATACGACCGGAATATAGACAAGTATATTACTTGAAAAATAATTTACAGGCGTACCATTCAAGGAAAGGAACCTAAACAGTGTAGGATGAAATTTAACTTTCAGTCGCTTTATTTTCCTTCTTTATATATATATATATATATATGTGTGTGTGTGTGTGTGTGTGTGTGTGTGTGTGTGTGTATGTGTATATGTGCGTATCTATAATATACATAATGTGATGTCTGTGTGTTAGTAAATGAGACGAATACAACTTCAAAGATAATGCTGTGAAATTAAGGTTCAGTTCTTAATTCCATAATTCCAATGTCTGTCCCTTTTGCTTTTTCACTTTTTTAGTCCACTGCGCGTATAGTGTCATGTCTTGGGCATTGTATTTCTCAGTGTTTTCTTGTAAAAAGAAATCTTGATGGCTTGAAATGTAAAGTTTTGCTTTATAGTTTAGATGTAATTAAACCCGACCCCTTCTTTCTATTTGCTTAACTCCCGTCAGAATGATGGTATCCATGTTGCCTCTCAAGTTTCATCACAAGTATTCAGGGAGGGAAAGTGCTCCTTGAACGCGCCCCGTAAGGTTGTTGAGTTCCTTCGAATCCTTGGTCGGAATGGCCCCTAATGACTTCTTGTTCTCGCCTCCTTATTGAGCGACGCCCCTAACATCGAATCATGGGTATGCAAGCCAGTAATATAGATACCTTTATGATCAGGGCTTGGACAGTGGTATGTGAAAAACGGAATATTCGCGCCGTGATCGGCTTTCTTATCTTGGGTCGAATCAATAAAATGCGCACTGTGTGGTCTCTCCGGCTATAAAACGAAAACGGGCATTATTATTTGATTACTGGGAATATCTGGTCCCTTATTTAAGTTTTGTTTAAATATGCAGACTGATTCTGTGGTATCTGTTGCCCGATCTCTCTCTCTCTCTTCTCTCTCTCTCTCTCTCTCTCTCTCTCTCCAACACCCCCGTCGCGGCCAACATGTTAGCATATTCACTTCACTTGCCTATCCCCAGCCCTCTCCCCCTACCATTCCCCGCTTCCTTCTTTGCGAAACTTGTTAAATTAGATCCCTTTTTTATGCAGCCCATTTAAATATTCATATGAAGAATGGCTTGTGTTCGTTGCTTTGTAGGTGATGGCAACGCATACCTTAATTACGAAGAACCTGTTAATTAATTTGTCTTTAAGTGGCTATGCTACGTACGGTGGGGTGACGCCCCCCCCCCCCCCTCCTTCCACCATTACCATACCTTGAGCGTCCGAGGGTGCTCCTATTAGTATTCTTGTTGGGCCGTGAACCCCACCAGAAACCTGTGATTTTTACCATGTGCCCTTTTTACAGTTTCGCATTAATACCCTACAATTAACCCGTTCATTATCGCTAACAGCTCGCCGCATATTTGACACGACACCCGACTGTAAGTTTTAAGAGCACCCCGCTCTAAGGCTCCTTGTACGTGCTTTATGAATATGAATATGATCTTAATTGAAGTATTTACCGGAGACCATTATCACCAGTAAGAGCCGCAGCCTGGGATTCGGGCAGCCATTGGGAATATCCCCTTCAGATCAAAAGGACTTAAGGTCCGTTTTGCTCTCCGTCGCCGTCGGCCGTGTGGTCTTTAAGCCACTAATGACCTCGCTGCCTTATGGGCTGTAGAAGCAACCGGACTTTCCAGTTTCAATAAAGACGAATACAAATGCACAACGTACCAATAATTTTATATTCCTTACCAGCCACCTCGGCTGCCGTAACTTGTCATGGACCGGGGAACAGATCCTCCTCGTTGGAGACATGTGCCGAGATGGCGGGAGTAGTTACTGTCAGTCAATCTGTCTGTCCGTCCGAATGCCAGCCAGTCTCTTCGGGCGCAAGACGTCGTTCGGGTGGTCTCGTCGAAAGTTTTCCCTCTCAGAGCCTCCTGTACCTTCATGGGCCTGTAGGCCTTGTGCGCTGTGTAACTGGGCTTCAGGTGCAAATCTAAATTAATCTTTTGACGTTGGCACAAAAATATCTAGTATCTCATGTGCTCTTGTTTCTTTCCCATTTAATATTAATAGCGGAAATAAATGCGTAGTCTTTTCTTTCCTCTCACTTCTTGATCTTTCTCATGTGTGGTACCGGTAGGCATGTCAAAAAGAAGTGGATTCACTGTGCTAGAAAGATGTACGTAGAAGATATGATTTAGTCTAAGGCCGCAAAATACAAGCCTGGTGGCACGGACGTAGATGCGTTTAACGTTTAACATGATGTAGGTGGGACTGGTTATTTTAAGATTTTTTTAAATTAATTTATTTAGGTCAAGCGTAGCATAACAACAGATCTGGTAACCAATTAAACTTTTTATAGTAATATTTTGTCTTAATTTGTTGCACAGAACTTCTTATTTATATTAAACCAGCGTTGAATGGTCCACTTTGTTCATCTGTGATGTGAATAGTTTACCGGATTACGCCAAATATTTGCGGTGAAATTCATTCTAGGAAGATTAACTACAAAGCACAGGATATCATGCTACTTTCTTTTGATTTTTTTTTATCACGTAGCAAGACTGGTCATTTGAAATGAAGTTTCTTCTTCAATACTGACACAGGAACGAAGAATGAGCAAAATAGTATGACTAGGCACTATGAACGAGAAAATACAACTTGATAAATGAGGGGGGGCGGGGGGGGAGGGGGGCTAAAAAGAGAGGAAATATTGCATTCCGAGAGACGTGTAAGCGCACTCGTGTCTTCGGTTTCTCTTTCACCAAATGAGTAGAAACTTATCACATTTTGTTGTCTCTTTGTTAGAAAAATAAACGGCTAAGAATTGACCTTAATGCCCATTTGTGGAGAATGAATGTTAGTTGGCCATTTTGAGCTGATTAACAGCTCTCCAAGGGCTGGCCCGAAGGATTAGATATTTTTACGTGGCTTGGAACCAGTTGGTTACCTAGCAACGGGACCTTCAGCTTATTGTGGGATCCGAACCACATTATATCGAGAAATTAATTTATAATCACCAGAAACAAATTTCTCGGATTCTTTGTTGGCAAAGTGGGGGAGTCGAACTCGGGACTATTGAATCAGCAGGCAAGCACGTAAACCACTCTTCCAACAAAGAACACCTTTTCAATTAAAAAATGTGTCTCAGCTTTTTCATGTAGGCATCTGCCGTGTGTACAGTACTTATAAAATAGTGCATGCCGTCTTGAAAGCTTTGTGTTACAGAGACTGCGGCTTCTGAAAAGATTTCTTGAACCCAGATTAAGTATCATCATGTAATTTCTCATTGAAATCAGATTTTTAGTTAGCATGCATATTGTTGACTAATTAGGAAATTTTACTTCCGTGGCATGTGCTTAATGTTGTTGTCTGCTAATGTGCCATATTTTTTATGCTGTATTCAACGATTTTACGAGAAGTACTGTTAATATTACCAGGCGAAGGGCTCTGGATGTGTATCAGAGTGAAAAATTCTTCCAGTAACTTAACATTCCCAGAGGAGCTGAGTTTAAAATGTCATTGAGAAATTTAAAACTGCAAAACAAGAGGTAGCTCTTTAATCGAGTTTTTAGGAGAAAGTTTTTTTTTCTTGTTATGAGCATATGAATTTATTTAATACTAAATTAAATGATATACTAGATAATTTGACAAGAAATGTGTCCTTTTCCTATAAACAAACGTATTTCTGGTGATTTCCCTTGGATAAAAAATCTGAACTCCGTTCACTTGGTAGTTTCGGAGTACAATTACATCGAAGTACTACTACATGATGACAATTGACTCGTGAATAGAGTTACCGTCTGCGTTTGGTTTCTTTTACAGTTTGTACCGTTTCATAAACTTAAAGTAGAAAATTGAACAGAACCATTCCTTGTTTCATTATTGTCCAGGTTACAAAATTCCAATGTTTTCCTTAGTATGGAGGTAATACTTAGTTATGCCATGATGTCACTGGTGTCAGTAAAATAGATGGGAGTGATTTTTAAAAAGCTCATATAAGTATTGAAGTAAAAATCATAAACCCTTAGAACAAGAGATATGGGGTTGTTATAGAGTTGAGATTTATATATGCGCTCTCTGAAGACCTAAATGTAAATAAAAGTTTTGACATGGTGAACGAGTCAATTTTCCTTGAAACCGATCAAGACAAAAGAATTTAGAAACAAGTGTTTGATTTGAGATTTACATTTTGCAAAGGAGAGTTGCATGGCACGATAGGCTGATTATCTTTTAATTGCACAAAAATAAATTGTAACTCATAACGATCCAGTAGGAAGCCGGTCGTCTGATGAAAGTTAGGTAATAAAATTCGAATGAAAAGTCTTCAGTGATAAAACGCAAGTCATGAGTCGACAATTTATTTCAGTAGTGACATTTTCTTCGATCTGGCACAACTCCCTCATTATCATAATGCGACTTAATAAACTTGTAAACCTTCACGGATGATGCAGAGGCCCAATAAGAAATTGTTTCTAATTGGTACACAATCTTCATTTGATTGTGGACATATATGGTGAGTGAATGGTCTTGGCTTATCACCGACCTCCAACTTCTAAAATGGTCATCTGGCCCCTTCGCCGTCAGTCGTATTGGGTTTAGGAAATTGGTTATTTATCCAGAGCAGTGGAATAGTATAAAATCGAGCTCGAGTGCATCAAGATAGAAAAATATTTGGCGTTATGATTCACTTTTCGTCTTCGACACTTGCTTAGGATTTTGTTTGCATTGTTCTCAAAGTCGTCATTTTTTGTATACGAATCGGCGAAGAGACCTTGTCTCCCCGCTCCCCCTCTTAAACTATCAATCGAGATGGGGTTTCCATTAATGAAGAACATTTGGAATTCGACAGTTTTTGCTCGGATCGGATTCTCTGACTTCCCTCATTTAGATTCAAAGTGCGTTGGCTTTCATCACCGAGAGCAGCTGATACGATTACTCCCAACGGGAGAGTGTGTCATTATTTATAGATGTTCTCTACAATCAGTGGGGCAATTATTTCAAGATAATTCGAGGTAATTGTACCGCTGAAAGAGCAAAACGTTCAAATAGATTATGATTTGCGACATGACTGCCGACGCCGGAGGGACTGGCAATGTTCCAGCGTGTTTATTTGAATCTTGAGGTCATCTTAAATGCTCCCGTGAAGCTTAAATATGCGAGAGGACCGAGTTGGGACAGTAGACACTCGGTCTTGGCCCTCTTGTCAAGATTAATGTCCATAAACGATCCCAGGTATCTCATGACGAACGCTAGAATGGAAGGAAGGTTTTAAAGTACGTTCCCGAAAGTTTATTAGAGTTTATAAGTACATTGCATGTATTTTGTGTGTAAACAATCACATAGTGCTTATGGCTAGTTGTGTTGTTATATGGTGTGAATAATAAAATCTTGATTAAGAGTTTTGCTTCCTTCAGTCACTGAAAGTACATTGCCTCTGACCAGCAAGTAATTTATTTTGGTTTTTTGGTTGGGGCGCGGGAGGGTGGGGGGGGTGGGGTGCCGTGGGCGGTGAATTTTGCTCCTCTTATTACAGGCGACACATTGGTTTTTATCTAGAGAGAAAATCACATTTCCTTCGTAAGGTAGATGATGGTTAGAGAACCTGTCAGGCTCAGACACAGGTTGTCCACTACAAGTAGAGAGAAATAACAGCATAAAGTTATTGCTGGTATCGTCGCCTCAAAGTAGAATTTGATTAAATTGTTTCACTTTTTGAATGCAGGGTCATGTGTAAATGGCAAAGTACATTATTTTTTACCCCATGCAGTCGGCTTTGATTTGCTCATTCGAATTGTATTTTTAGACTATCGGTGGAATATAGAAAGTGAAGGGAAGGGGGGGAAAGGGGCGAATAATAAAATAATCCTAATAATAATAAATAATAACTACAATAAAATAATAATAATAACTAACAATAATAATAATAATAAATAATAATAATATATAAAGGAAGGAGGCTATATGCAGAAATGACAGTAATGAAAATAGTTTACTGACTTCACCACTCTTGTCATGAAAAACGAAAACAATTATAATCAGTATCCTAAGAAGTGTAGGTATAATTATTGTTGTACGCTATATTGGACCTTCTTATTACGATGGAACACGCAGACTGACAATCGCTGCACAATTCAAACACTAAATTCCATTAATACGAAAATGATTAACTCTAATTCCAAACTGGATGTGTGCCTTTCCAGATATATTTGCCAAGACCTCCCATAAACATGCACCTGCAGAGGTTTGCTTAAAGAAAATGAAAGGTGGAATGTGCGGTTGTTGGTCTGTCATTATGAAGTTTTATACATATTTTTTACTTTATCTGCTTATAACTAAATCAGAGCAAAGGTTACCAGGCAGTTAACTCAAGAAGAGCCTTACTAAAACACACTTGTCAATTACCGTGCTTGTAAATGAAAGGCAACAGAGAGATTTATTCCCCTTTTTAAGGAAAATTGACGATATATTGATTGCGTCACGTTTATTCTTTTGGTGAAAAGAATGTCCATATTGAAATATTCAGGGTTTTGTATAAATGTTTTACATAAATATTTTCCACAGACCTCTAAAAATGAGCAACACGACATGACTGATGTTATGCGCTTAAGTCATATTTTACCACTGCGTTTCGGTATTGACTGAACACATGAAGAGCTTTGTTAAGTCATCGGTTTAGTATCTGATATGGGTTCTCCCAAGGTCCAAAGAAAAGATTGGTTTCTCCTACGCGGGCTATTCCACTCCCGGAATAATTGTTCATCTTGGCCTCGATAAAAGATCCTGATCGTTGTCGACAAGGAAAAAGTTTAACAGAATGTTTAATACTGCAGTTGGCTGAAGAGATGCAGGAATACTGAAATGTGTTTTTATGTATATTCATTTGGGTGTGGTTGATGCCTATGTCACGATTTTTCTTGTTACGTATTGTTAGCTTTTTTCAGTATCGTGCGTCGATGATAAATGTCGAATGGTTTTATAATATCATGAGACAACTAGTATGTAAAACTGAGGCATATCACCGGTGTAATTAAAAATGAGGTAACTTATAAAAAGACGTTCTTATATCATTCTGAGTATTAATGATCCGTGCGTAGTTCAGTGTGTGTGGACGTCAATGCTGATAAGTCTCATTAGACCCGGAATGGTTAGACATGGCTCGTGTGCTCCTTCCCCTCTCCATCCTCCCCCGTGGAGGGGACACCCGATAACATCGGAACTGAAAAGGAAAAATGAAGAGAAAGTCAAACATTTTCTCTTGTCTAAGAGATCGTTTAGCCAGTATCTGCGAGTGAGTTATAATAACTACTGTGTTGGTGGAAGCCGGGTTAGATAGTATCACATATCCCGCAAAGATTAGCTAAGACGTTGAAGAGATTTGTATCCTATATTTACGTCCGCAGATAAAGTCCTCCTCGCCCTGGCCTCAAGGTGAAAGGTAAATGAGAGGGATCTGCAGGATTCATTGGTGTAGGGCGAGTTCTCGAGCAGTAGGAAGCCAATGGGAGTGATCATAACTGATGTGGGCCTTAGGTTTCTAGAGTTCTCATTGGCTGTTCAGCTGTCGCTCATTAGCACAACAACATATATGGACAGGTAGGCTAATAACTGCGCAGTGCATTCAATATAAAAGAGGTACATGTAGTTGCTTGGATTATTGGTATCGGGTTCGAGTGTGAATCATACATGCAGACTGTCGGGTATCAATTAAGAAATTGCCCTGTTCCCCTTCAGTTATTTATAGAATTTGGTGATTATTCTTAAAGGATGTCGTAAGTTTTTCGTGGTCCTTGGGGTGCACACTAGGAGTGGAAATAGTCTGTACTAAGTGTGCTGTTTAGCAAAGAAGTGCGTTAACGCATTTCATAATTGCTTCCGAGAGACTCGAATCCTTGGTTATATTGGTATTTTTTACCATATGACGTTTGCATCCATACCATTTATCCGTATCATAAAAAAATGTCACTCAGGAGTTCATTCCTTCCGATCTGCTGTGAAACTAAGTGACTGAGCTCATCGAAAATTGTTCATTAAATATGGCAAGCAGGGGGATTTCCTCCCATCTTTACAAGAACATTTCGAAACGATCCCCCTGTAACCAAAGTAGAGGACATGAAAGATGTGCGCGCCAGTTCTTACGTTTGTATCTGGGGGACAGTTTCCAGAAACTTACCAATATTACATGGAAGTCCTTCTTATATTTTGGTAGGTCGTGGGCGAGGGGGGCCGGGGTGGGCAAGGAACCGGGGTGTGGTGGGGGTAGGGGGGTGGGGTGGGGGGGGGGGGGGGGAAGGCAGTTGACGGAGGAAATCGAATGAAATAAAATATCACATACCATATAATATATGTATAATACTAAACACCTTTCTTGGTAGTTATTTGTTTTACTTGTTGTATCCAGTCATTTCCTTCATATTTCCAAATTCACGCTCTAAGAAGAAAATTTTAAAATCAAAGCTGAGTGCCATAACTGGTCTGCATAAACACACCGGCACTTAATTCGAGTCTAATGATTGTGCAGATTCACGATGTGTTTGCCATTTGATAGCTAAGATGTTCGTAGAATTTTCATTTGGTCTTGGTTATATGACACACGCTATGGCCTTTTGACGTAATAATAGTTGTTATATATCATTGCTTCACAGAACGTGGTAAGCTCTTCGATGGTTTTCACGTTTTCAAGTTCTTTTGAATAATTGCTCACGCGTGTTACGAAATTGATACCTTAAGAGTTTGCCAGAAAAGACTCTCTTTCATAGGGAATCATTCAACGGCTTCATAATCAAACATTGCGCTCATCATAGGCAATTCTCCTTTGTTTGCAGAGGGTATGTGGGCAGTGAATTTTCATTGGTGCTCGTGATACGCGATTCTAAAGTAATTCAGGCCGTGTTTGTGTTGGGTGTCTAAACATGAAGTCCCGACAACGCTCCGGAATATGGTAGTCGCTTCCTGCGGTACACTTTCATGGTTCGCCGGGCGTTGCCGGTTAAAGACACAAAAGTATTATTGAGTGGATGAAACACAGAACTTTGTTTGTCTACTTTTAGATTTCGTCAGCCTGCAAGACATCAGCTACACATTGCGTGCGTATCGCCTCGTCATTTTTTGTCCATTCATTTTATTATGCCCGATGTGAAAAGAGAACCCTTTTTTACGAGATAGCTTTTTTCTGTCATATTTTACCTAAATTCTCATTTTAGATAACTGCGAAAATGGTAACAGGTATAGAACGCAGTTTCTCTTGTTTATATGCTGAAATGATCTAATTTATAATTCACTATGACGGTTCTGCAATGTGATGATATCAGTTCGATCCGTACAGGGCCCTGGAGAGTCCAGTTATGGAATTAAAAAAGAGGAAACGGTTACAAGAAGAATAAGGAAGATGGAAAACTTTCAGATATCAGATACGATTAAAGAAAGGCAGGGAAGTGGGATTTGAAGATCAGATAGAGATAATCCAGTAACAAATAATACTGGAGGATTTTAGGCATCAATGGGTTGCAAGAGCTACAAACAAAACAGCATATCTATTAGGAACAAATACTATACGCAGCTGATAGCTACCAAGGCAGGTACAGTTATTCCTCATATTACCAAGTTCAATTTTGTTTCTAGACACGACAATAATGATATTAGTAATAATAACAGAAATCAGTTAGAGAAAGACAGATCTCATGTTATGTTAAAACTTAATTTATATTCTGATGTTCTTATGATTAAACATATCTATCAATATACCACTTCAGATGTAACATTTCATTCATATTTTAATCTTTGAAAATTGTCCTCAAACTATCGCATTTGCTTGTATTCTGTCAGTGTGTGCCTTCATTTGCATAAAGATGTATCATAAATAATCCTATAGTGATTAATTCAAGTTAGCAGAAAAAATAACGCCCTTGTGATGTTTTCCATCCACTGCCGCCCTGAAGTAAAACATTCATTACATACCTACCGTACGAAGAAATTGCAGTTATTACTTCAGTATTCATTTATATTCTTATCTGGTAGCTTCACTGGCACGTGGTAAAATATGTTTTTATAACCTTCATCCGAAAAGTCGAAACAGAAAGAAAGTTAAGCATATGTTGAGGTACATTTCAGACGTTGCGTAAATATCACATTTTGTGTTATTAAGAAAGGAAGCCTCGATCGCGGCGATGTGTTGTGCGAACTGCACTGCTGCTGCTGCTGTGTTGGCGGTGGTGGCGGTGGCGGTGGTGGTAGTAGTGTTGATGGTGTCGGTGTTGTTGTGGGTATTTGTTGAGGCCGTCTCCCTCTTTGCATGCTGAAGGTAAGTAGCTGCAGGCCACATTAACACTCGCCTAAGTCGTTACGCGGTGGAGTCATTTCCATAAGAGAGGAGAGGGTAGCAGTCGACTCTCTATTTTACACCAACCGCCCCATGGCTGAAGGCGAAACCTCCGAATTAATTACCAAGTCTAAGAAGGCCCTTTAACAGCCAGCACTCTTAGCTTCGAATATATTATACCTCTCGCTCATTATATGCTCTTCTAGACCTCCTGTACTCACCCTTCCCCCACCCCTTCTACTCCCACTCCTACTTTGGAAGAGGCGGGCTACCCCTCCCTCCTTCCCTCCTTTATCTCTTCCTCAGATGTTTGTTTCAATGCCTTGACTGGCTGACTGAGGGGCGCGTTGTTACTCGGCCGCTTTCTTTAACTGACTGATGTCAGGTTGTTTATTTTTAAAAATTGCAAGTAAAACAAAGTTCACGTTCAGGGAATGAACTCTCTTACAAGAATCTCACGATGCATAATTGCTTCTTGAACCTAACATCGTATTCTCCAGAAACGATGTAAATATATAAAAAGCTACAAAAAGTAAAGGAAAAGAAAAAAGTTCTCCGAGTAGCGGCTATTTGTAAGGTGCGCTTAAGTGGTATCCGGCTGGCCCAAGAAGGTATTCCTCCACTTGGCGCAACACTTGACATCGGTGTCGTCTTCTGTGAAACCACTTCAGCCTCGGAGCCTTCAAGGTGGAGGATCACTGTGTGTGCGTGTGTGTTCGTGTATGTGAGTATGAGACTCCTCACCACTGCGCTCTCGTTAATTAATCAAGAAATTATTTGTTTGTTTGTTCAAGAACCTCTGATATCATTCGCCACCTGGGTTTCATACAAGAGTTTAGTTGATGACTTGATTTGCATTATTTTGGAAGGTTGGCGATTTATATTTACGTGTCTTCGGTTTTTAAGCTTTGTTGATTGTCTTTCTCGTCAAGTGACCTAAATGAAAAACCTCTTTTTCTTTAATAAATAATTTCCTTTCAAACAAATGAAGACTTGCTTGATTTTCAAGTGATGACTATTTCAGTCTGATAGAATGTTAGTTAGGTTTCATTGACGTGTTATTATTACCGATTTGTTGGTTTGTTTGTCCCTTCCTAAGTCTGCATATTGGGCAGGTCGTGAGCTCTTTATGATTTCTTTGGAAAAGTTATGATCCTTGAATTAAGACAACCTCCTTAGTCAGGAGAGAAAGTAGGTTCTTTTTTTATTATAGTTTTGCGGTAACTGTATACAAGAAATTACTTTACATTTACTACAGCTAGAGACATATACACATAAATATTTAAGTACTTATAATGAAAAGAGAGTAATCTCACTTATTCTTAGACTTGGGAACTCAGTCACATCCTCTCTCTCTCTCTCTCTCTCTCTCTCTCTCTCTCTCTCTCTCTCGCTCTCTCTCTGTCACACAAACACACGCACACACACACACACACACACACATATATATATATATATATATATATATATATTATATATATATATATATATATATATGAGCGTGTGTGAGTTGTCTTGTTTGTGCGTGCATGTATGCGTACTTGTTGTACTGGTTTTACGGTTTTACTAACGTTTTAAAAATATGCTGCATATGCTGTACAGGGTTATGCAAATAGCAGTTTATTATTGATTTGAATACTGGTTAATTGAAACGTAAACCTTTTAAAAGTTGTTTTTCACTCTTTCCCAAAAGGAATACAAATTTTAAAGTTAGGTACTTAATAAAGCAGACTCTTGAGAAAAAATAAGAAGAAGGCCTTATTATGCAAGGAGTTTATTATTATTATTATTATTATTATTATTATTATTATTATTATTATTATTATTATTATTATTATTATTATTATTATTATTAGATAGATAATATAAAAACTTAACCCAATGTGAGAGGAGTTAGACATACCTCTGAATTGCGTGAAATACAGCTAGGATTTTTTTTCTCTTTTGCTTTCTCCTTAGTCTAAACCAGTTAGCGTGTTATTATCACTATAGCTGTTATTGTTATTATGAATAGGAAACAATAGAACACGTTTGAATGATAATCAACTTGCAAAAAAATTTTCCACACAATAGAATATCCATAAAATAGAAAGCATAGAAATAATAGCAAATGAATGACCCTCAGGCATTCATATTAGTGCCAGGAAGCCCTCCCGCAATGTCAAGCAGTGGATGGAATGAAAGATACTGAGGGAAGGTTATCGTGGATGCCTCTGCTTTGGAGAGCTGATAAAATTCCCCACTTCTCGGGATAAGGGCACAAGGATCCCTAATTCTAGTTCCCTGCTGAGGTGGAATAGTCCAACAGGATACCTACTGGCAATAGTTTGGAAAAAGGAAACCGTCACTTTGAGTAATCTTGCTTCTTAGGTAAACACCAGGTGCGTACTTTCATACCTAATAACAGTTTTCCAACAGTGGCAGAACAAAATTTAATTTGAGACATGTAGCGCTGACACTTACAAGTATCTAATGATATTCGAAGTCTTACAAAAAAAATAGCTAATTATATTTCAGAGTTAAGTGATACATTGTTCGAGTGCTGTGTAAAAAGTATCCTATGATATTCGAAGTCTTACAAAAAAAATAGCTAATTATATTTCAGAGTTAAGTGATACATTATTCGAGTGCTGTGTAAAACAAGGCTTTCAGTCACACTCAACATCAAGCTAGAGATAGCTTAATCAACTGTGGCCGTAGTTTTGCTGAAGGTCATCCAATTGCCCTACTAGTTACATCACACGTGAATAATTATTGACCCCTACCAAACCTCTTCTGAGGTTAACAGTATTTTTATTCTCGTTTGGGTTACTAGTAACTGCAACCAGAGACACATCAGCTGAATGCTGTATTATTCGGTTTTTGAGACATGATCACACTGATGCTGCAGCGGCTATTGCCATTGACCCTGACTACCAGTAATATCAGTAGTAAAGACTAAAACCAACAAAAGCCATAGAACCCCATCCTGTGGAACGCATGAAAACAGCTCTAGATCACTGAAATCACAGTCAACAACAACTCTGTCACCGATGACATAAAAAACCTTAAGAAAGGTCAATATCGATGCCTCCTAACGCCTGAATTCCATGCTAGTTTACTTACTTGAGAAAATGTAATCTTTTTTTAATCAACAGGCAGATCTGTCATGTTTCTGTTTGACGAACGTGTCGCTTCGGATTCGAGTGAGATAAAATAAAGAAAAATTAAAGCATTTCAAATTTATTCAGTGCAATATCAAGTAATCCTTTCGTCCGTTTTTCGCAGATTGATGGTGTCAAAATACACAAGGACACGCATAAATAAAAAATAAAAAATAAAATATATATATATATATATATATATATATATATATATATATATATATGTTTAGTGTATATATAATGTATTCATAGTATACCTGTATATTCATATATGTATATGTGTATATCTGTTTGTGCATTTGGGCATGTGTGTATATGTCTTTTAAGGCACTTTTAAAAGTTGTAGTTGGGGTTCGGATTTGAGGGCGAGTAATAAAAGAGAAATAAAATCAAAGTAACCTAATTATAATAAACATGGCCTCCTTAATCTTGGGTTCTTATAAACAAAGGGTTAAACTTGAGAGGCTGCGAACTACTTACTTTCCCCCCAGAAAAATTTAGGGAGATTTTTACTATTGAATGGCGTTCTATTCCTTTGCGTTTCTTAAAGTTTCCTGTCATTTATATCTCGGTAGGTAATGTTGCAAATTTCAACATTTTTCTTAAGGGACTTTAAAACCATCAAAGCAATTATTTTGTTTGGCGAAATGAATAATTAAAAACTATGATAGTTTTCAGTAATACATTTTTTTTGAACGAAAGAAGCCTTGCAATCGTCGTAAAAATAGACAGAAGAAATCTGACAGGCAAGATAAAAAGCGTTACATCTTAGAAAAAGATCGTAGCGCAGTCATCATGAATGGTATATGAGTGAGTCCTTGGTGCATACACATAACCTTTCTGGTAATACCTGCTTACGTAAATTCTAGGGTCAAGATCGGTAGTATTATTATATCGTCGTGGAAAAGTGTCCGGTACACTGGAAGCAACTTGAACCCTCATCACCGGTAACCAGTAGTTTCAGTGTATAATTTTGCGTTGAGCCACAATTAGAATGGTAATTTGTATGCTAAAATCTCAATTAGGAGGGAGATTGTGGTCCTCGGGTGTATCCGAACTAAGGTGGCTTCCAAGAGTTCCTTCAGTGCATCATTGACACTCGAGGGACATGAAGAGCTTGGAACACTTCCTGAAAGCGCCTTCTACTTTCTCTCTGGTTAATTCTATATTAGATAGTCACTTTCTTGCGCCACAAAGGGATTCTTTCATCAGCACACCCATGTTTTAATATTTGTTAGGGAACCCACGATGCAGAGCGGCGTAAGAAGATAAACACTTCCATGTGATGTGGCGGATGTAAAGTACCAGTTTACCTTTCAGTGTGTTTATTTTTTCTTTTTTTCCAGGCTTGTACTTCCACATGATTTAACATGTACTGTTCTCTTTCAGTGAATTTGTTTAATTAACACAATTCATTGCCTTAGTTTTTGGAACAGAATATTATTCATTCTTGTATATGAATTTTGTTTGTCGAAGTCTGAAGATTACCTTCATTATTGCTGACTGTACTATACCTGGAATTAGAACAACGTGTATACGTTGTGTGTATGCAACTGCTGCCCACTGCCCATAATATATATATATATATATATATATATATATAATATATATACATATATATATATATATGATAGATAGATAGATAGATAGATAGGATATAGATAGATAGATATATATAGATAGATATAGAGGCGGCAGTTCAAATCATTCTGGTCTACGAAAGCACGCATTGCATATACTAGTAATTTCCTTTGTGTGGAAGATTTTCCCCGAGGTATTGTGAATAATAAAAAATTCACCGAAATTTGTAGCTTAATATTCGTGAATTTGGATATATCACGTTGTTTGTGACAAAAAATTCATATAGCGTCTCTCTCTCTCATATATATATATATATATATATATATATATATATATATATATATATATATATATATATATATATAATTGTGTGTATGTATGTGTGTAAATAATCTAAACCAATTCAATGTTCGGTGAAACTGAAATGTTAATTCATTCATTGATTAAACTCTTCTTTTATTTTTCGTGTCCAGGAATAAATACAAAACCATTACGTGGTTTAGAAGGCATTAGAGCTATGAAATGTTTAGGCATACATACATATAGATGATGTTCGTGTACTGAACGATGCGTCACCCTCGGGTCTGACATAATTAGATTCGAAACCTTGTTATTAAACTGTAGTCTGGTTTAGGCAGAGACTGAGTTTTTTTGTTTCTATAAGAACCTGTATTTGTTATTCTCGGTAAAGACAGCGGTTTCGAAATTGGTCAAATTTGCTGTCAGAAAAGAACAGGAATTTATTATTGTTTGATGACTAATTACGAGTTCTTACCACTGTCAACTCAACGCTTGGCTCCATGTATCTTATCTTAGCTGTTAGCAATGGTTATTGTTTCGTATGTCAGTTGAAATGCTGTCTATGGAACTTGTTTGAAGGTGCTGTTAGGTAAGGTACAAAATTATCCTCTTTTAAACCCAAAGGACGCCTTGGAGGTTGAAAATGGCTATGAGGCCTTCAGTTCGTTATTAGTTTTTTTTTTTTTTTTTTTTTTAATGTCCTGCAACAAAATATATTGTATTTTGTCGTATTACACTTCTCTTTAGCATTCCATATGCAACGAACTTGCTTTAATTTACCTCTTCGTGCTGTGTTCTTTTTAGCATTTTAACTGACGTTTTCTCTCCAACAACTTGAAAGTAACATGACCTCGTCTTACCGAATACTGCCACGAGACTGGCGTGTTTCGGTTGTGGACTTTAATGAATTTTTTTTTTTTTTTTTTTTTTTTTTTAATCGGTTTCTGTTGGATGGTCTCCTGGTTCACAAAATAATCATGCATCTCTCTCTCTCTCTCTCTCTCTCTCTCTCTCTCTCTCTCTCTCTCTCTCTCTCTCTCTTTTCCAAATCTCAGCAATGTAATTACTCAAGATGATGATGACGATGATGATGATTATTCATTAGGCATTTTGCTTGAGTTTAGCCGATCCTCGACTGACTACGGCGCTTAATGATTTGTTTCAGATCTTTGTGAACATTGGCAGCAGTATTATTTTAAACAATGGGGAGAGTTAATGACTGCAACAAGTTACAGTAAGTGCATAATGTACTAACATATATTTTGGGCCAAAAATCATGTTAACTGCAAACATTAGAATTGACAAAATTCCCTGAATACTAGCCTATGGAACATGATAAGAGTAGACTCACTAAAAAAGCAAAAATTGAATTTTTAAATTAATGTCCGTAATAATCCCACCAAAATTAATGCATGATAGATGTCTGGTTTCGTACATCAAAGGCAACAATGTTGTCTAGGGCCTGATTAATTATGTTTGAAGACTTATCACAAATACTTAACTGTGCTGATAGGGACCGAATACGTAGATCAATGGTTATTTACGAAAGACTTCAAGATAAAATTCTCAACTTTACAGAGAGCAGTGGAAAAACTGAGACTGAACTATTATGGTTGTTTGCGACACTTGTGCTAACTATTAGAAAAGTCAAAGGGTCATGTAATTTCAACTCATGCTGAAAAAATTTTTGAATGATACATTAGTTAGGGTAAACCATTCTAGATCTTCATGGCTACTGTCGCGAAGTTGCCAATGGTGTTTCCTTTCTTAGTAGTTATTGCAAAAACTGTATTGGACGAGAAGTAGCTCGAGATGGCTCGTATAGGGAAGGATTCATTCAGACTGCTTAACATCAAATGCTCCGACAATCAGCCCAGTGTTGTGTTTATGGCAGGAAACCTTTTTCCTATTGTAAGTTATTTAGGAGGGGGTCTTAGATATCTTGGATCGAAAGGTGGAACGATTTAGGTTAGTCCTTGAAGAGGGATCTTAATAATTTCCTATATCTTGATTATGGTCGTCAACGACAATCTTATAAGTAGTATTTTCCTTACAGCGATTCAGTAACCAGCTTTTTGGCATTTCATTTAGGAACAATTATGTTTTGATGTGAAGAATTTGATCCATTGTTCATAGTTGGCTGGTTACAAGAATCGTCAAACCAAGCTTAACCTTTCTTCAATTTAATAGGTCTAAAAGTTCCTTAGATGTGATGTGGTAGGTAAAAATTTCATTCTAACCTATAATTAATTTTGAAAAATGAACATCACTTATGAAGGTTATTTCTGATTTGCAATTCAAACTAAAACTTATTCGCTGTTTCATGTTTGGGTGATGGGGATATCAGATGTAGTAACAAAAACGTAGCGAAACTATCGTTCCCTCACTCTTGGTGCTATTGCAGGTGTAAATGACCTTAATTGCAGGTAGCATCAGTGGTATAAGAAAAAGAATTGTAATAGAAAATGAATTTTTTGCATGTTACTCTACTCTCCTGTTGGTATTTAGCCTTCCCTCACGACGGGAGGATATATAAGTATATATTTATATATATACAGATATATATTATATATATATATATATATAATTATATATATATATAATATTTATAAAATATGTATGATTATATATATTTATATATATATATATATATATATATATATATATATAATAAATGCATATATAAGAAGGAAATACATATAAAGAAGTTGTTTGGGTTTAGCTTATTTGATGTTATACTTCATGGGATACTTCAAAAAAATTGTCAATTACTTGTGTTCAGTGGACTACGTTCAATAGGAATTTTACATGGACGTGGAATAATCATCAGGACATGTTAGAACTTTAAGAAAACATATCTGATAGAGAGGCCTTGTTGGGATAAATACATCCAAAATTATTATCTAATTGCTAATACTTAATTAATTGCAATACCAAAAACACTGCATTTACTGTGTTTTTTTTTATTTCAAATAGAATCAATTTACCTGCCTGTTAACGGAGATCAATAGAGAAATGTTTAATAAACCTACTCCTTCGTTTTGCCTCTCTTTATTCGTCAGATGTGATTATGTATTCAAGACTTGCTGTGGTTTTAAAAATGCATTAACGTGACTAATTTATGAATGCCTTTGGAATACAATGGAGCCTTGGTATGCCAGGAATCAATTTAGGAAAGGTGTGATAGTCATCTGGCAACAGTTTTTTCAAGTATTGGGCACATGATGAGTCCTTGTCCCTATTTTTTCTTCCTTTTTTTCTTCATTTATTCTATATTCATCTTTCAGGTTATTTTAAAGATGAATCTGTTCTAGCTGACTAATATTATAATGGTGATAATACATGAGAAATGTTTGCCGATTGTTCTGCCTGAATACTAAGAAGCCACGTCTAAGCCGCTACTTCTCGATTGGGCTGTAGTTGAATATACATGAGGTGGTCACCATATCCCTTCTCATTCCCCATGCCTTAACAGTCTTTTCTATTTGTGTATTTGCGTACATATAAATTATATATTATATACGTATATATATTATTATATTATATATCTATATATACGTATATATAAATATATATATATATATACATTACATATAACATACATACAGACTACATAGTTATATACGCACCACACACACACACACAACACACACACACACACACATATATATATATATATATATATATATTATATATATATATATATATATATATATATATATATATATCTTATTGCTTCCTTGGGGGGTATAGTGGCACTATATTTCTGTACATTAGGCCTGCTACGGATCAATCTGGTTTTCCATTCCATCAGCTCTTGTAGTAAGTGGGATGGCAGCAAGGAAAAGTGAAGAGATTAGTCAGAGCAACATTCAATGAGCTACATTCAACCTTTGATTAATAAATTCATCTCGACGCTTCAGCCTTCCTCCTTTATTCTCATTCAGTATCCACATTTCACACACTTACAGAAGAGTTGACTCAACAATATTCTTGCACTTCAACTTTCGCTTCTAAAGATATTCCTCTTCTCTTCTGGACATTTTGCAAATATATAGCTTCCTTCCTAGACTCTTACCATCAGTCATTACATATGATCACAAACATCTATATAGACCAGCTGCATTCCTCCAAAATTTATGCGAATATACCGGTGCTCCAACTCCCTAGATTCCATAACCTTACAAATGTTCACATTTGCTTTCAATTTTCTCATTTTCTGAACGCTTTCAAGTTCAATCATTGTATTTGCAGTTTTTCTGTACAGTTCTGATAAATATTGCGCTAACTGGAATCAGTCAAACCTTCACCATCTGTTCACAAATCCTGTTGTTATTATTCAGCTTTTACTTATATCGCATGTAATTTCCTTGGCTTATTTAGGTACTCTATTTATAAATATTACGCAGCCCAAATTTACACTAACCAGTCACTCTCCCATAATTGCTTTCTAAACAATGCTTCTTCAACACTTCGCTAAGCAGCTCTGTCAATCGTTTATTAGGTCGGTGTACGCCACATACAACGTTTTCCATTTACAGTCAGTTTTAGTGTTTATGATCAGTATATCTGATCCACACATCCTGCAGCTTGTCTTAACTACGTTATTTTACCCATATTAATCCTTCCGTATTCTGTTCTTCCATACCCGATTCCTGGTATAATATTAGTAAATTTTATGCCTGAAATTCTTACTGTCTTCCCGTCCCATTCAACTGTACATTTACTTAAACAAATATGTTACTCTTAGTTCCCTTATATCAAACTTATTTGTCGTAATGACATCAGTTACTGTATATGTATATACTGACTGTATATATTTTCACCCTTTCTTTTCCAAACTGAAATCTGTGTTTATTTCGACTCTTCCTTCAGCCAGATAATGATAAGATATACCTCCAGACACTAATTTTCTTACCTTTACAGTCATTTACAAAAACAAGCGCACACACACATATTGGGAATATGATGTACTGATTTGAGAATTTTGCAAAATCTTTTCACTTATTGTAAAACGTAGATTCTTTTTTCCGTTACAGTGTTCCACTTTCACCGATTATTTTACCTCTTATTGTAATATAAATTTTCGCGCTAACGATATGTGTTTTGGAGAAATTGACAATATTACCGTCTTTTTTCACAATGTTTATATTCATTTGGCAAACAAATCATCATGTAATTGTGTATATGTGTATATATATATATATATATATATATATATATATATATATATATATATATATATATATATATATATAAAATGTTCATTTTAAACTGAAAGGCACATTTTAAATTTTTGAAGCGTTGATGTGTTTACAATGATCTTAGATACAGAGAGTGATATAGATTTCTACATGTTTATTATTTTGCTGATTACCTTATCTACTGCAGTAGGTATAAAAGCGAGAACCAGCTGAAGAATCTCTTAACCGTCGCAAACTGTACTAAAATTAACCCCACTTGACTGATAGTTAAATACGAATCCTTAGAGGTTGATGGTAAGATTATACCAAATTATTCGCATCGGATTGCAAAAACAAATAACTGTCGAACGTTGATGAAATTCTTCTAAAACGATAATCAAGTGCTGGGCGGTGGAGGTGGTTTGGGGGCCGGGGGGTTGGGGAGGGAACAGGGACCCCTGCACATTATCTTGAAGGTGAGATAGATGAAACGCACAATAGCGAATAAAATAAACAAAGCCTAATGAAAACAACTCGTGGAAGCTGAACGGAATCCCAACACGGAACTCCAGAGAGAGAGAGAGAGAGAGAGAGAGAGAGAGAGAGAGAGAGAGAGACTTTTTACTTTTTGCTTGTGGAAGGAATATGGATTATTCTGATGGCAGATTACTTTTTATCTGTCTGACTTTCTTTAAAATCGCTGAAAAGTTTATTTATAGACCCTTAAACGTAGATAATTTATAAACCCTTGAACGTAGATAGTTGCTTCCTGATAGCCAGTGCGCATACAGGAACATTTATGTACTTTTTGATGAACGTCTAGAGTTTTCAAGTTTTATTCTAGGCAAATTAGATGAGAAAAATGATTACTGGTTCAGATTAATTTCGATGATGTCTTCAACTTTGTCAATCGTAAGATACCTATCTTTAAACTTTTGTGTATTTGATTTTTGCCTTGATAACCTAAGCAAAATTTCAAAGTTCAAGATAGTTAAGAATTGGTGTTGAGGGATGTTCACTCTGAGCTAAGACTTATGATATCTTATTTTCCTAAAGCTACTGTTCTTGGGCTATATTGCTCTTTTTAACATGATATTGGCCACAAGGAGATGCTACTGGCTCAGTATACATTTTTTACTAAAATAAAATGATTGATTGAATGAATGGAAAACTGAACAGATGTAATAGCAGACATCAATAAAGAAATAAAAAAAATATTGGTATTGTATTTTATTGTGTTTGAGAGAGTTTTGTTTTTTAAAACTACTAGAATTGACAGTTTTGGATAGAATCATAAGGGTTCAGTAGTTGAAGCTCCCCATGAAAATAATGTAATTAGGTTAACTTATTTTTTGCTTCTCTATACATACTAAATTTGTAATGATAATGATCAATTCGGACGGCTAAACAATAACAAAATACTTATATCTTGAAAATATAAAAACTCCGTAATGGATTCTTCACATGCAGGATATGCAGGTGTAGCCATAGTTTTCCAACCTTAACTCTGATCCTCATTTGAATGCCATACGCTTATTATATGGTTAACTTTACACTGATAACATTTAATTGTGAGTGTTTAATATAACCCTTTCCCTATCTTGCTATATTTAACCCGAAGCCATGTTTCTTGTAAGAAAATATATATCAACAAATAAAGTTACACAACTATGTTGTTTTTCTCACATTAGTTAAATTGTATTTCTTTCTTTCTTTCTGTTGGATCATTGTCATACTGAACTATCTTGTTTTCCAGGCCAGCAACCATATCACTTGCATCCACTAAAAATAACAGTGGACCAAGAACACTACCCGACGGAACTCCAGACACAATAGGTCTTGGCTCATTAAAACTCCCACCAACAGCAACTCGCTGCTGCCAACCTGTAAGGAAATCTTGAAGTAATCCTAAAACATATCCACCCACTCCCAGATTCTGAAGTTTATAAGTAAGTGCCTTGTGATTTACTAAATCGAAAGCAGTACTAAAATCCATTTGAATTACTCTGCACTCAAAACCCTTATCAAGTTCACTTGCAAATGGCATGTCAAGTCTAAAAGAGCATCACAGGAATCCTACAGCTTCCTATATGCATATTGACTATCAGCTAACGATCCTTTAGATTCCACATACAGTAGAATCATACAGTGGCTTAAAAATAGGTTTTTCTGCAACTTTGGGAGCGCATGGAAATTGGCCTGTCTGCAAATATGCCATTCTTTGGAACAGGTACTATATTACTAAGCTTGCGTTCGTCCAAAAGATACTACGTCGACATAAAGCTCTGTAGAATGTACTGATCTTGGGAGACATCACACTAGAAACTTTCTTTAGTAAACAAAGGGAAGCAACCATCAGGATCTTCTCCATGCCAGCTATCAAGATTATCCAGAATTTTCTTAACATTCCTAGAGCAAAATGCTAATTTTTAAAGAATACGATCAGGGTAACAAGTTTCAGGGAGTAGTGGTGGAATGGATGATGAGCCTGACCCAAAGATAGGTGATGCCGATTTGGTCCACAACAAATGAAGCTGTGTAACTCCTTCAAGTTTCCTCTTCAAGGAATTATTGTAATTTCTGTCGGCCGTATGGTAAGTTCTATT
>NC_061108.1:70974172-70996672 GCF_015104395.2 Macrobrachium nipponense
TGGGTATATGAGAAAAAGTTAAAACAGGAAATGAGTGCTGGGAATAGGAGGTGAAGGGCCGACAAAAACCTTAATCCGTGGACAAAGCGGCATAGTTAGAGCTAGGGCATCGTCAGAAGGACGTGGTTCGCTTGCGGAGGACCGATCCGTAGGGTTTGACACCACTTCCAAACAGGATAGTACCACGTTTGAGGCTAGGCGAAATGCAAATTGGGAGGCCAGGTCAGGCCAATATTGTTTATACTTGTGAGAGGAGAACCAGTCACATCTGGTTCAGGCTGGCTTGATTCTCCTCGGGTGCTCTCATCTACACCACCAATCCTCATTAAGAGGTCATTAAACGGCCGCAGAGTGGTGTGGAAAATGGAGTACAATGGAGGCTAATGTGGGTCAAGAGGATTAGGGAGACCGTTGTTCATGCAAATGTGTGTGTGTGGGCGGAGTTGCAGAGGCAAAAGGATTTCGACAACAGTAGCAAGGGAAAGAGGTCAGGTAAGAAAGACAAGAAGGGATAGGTCAACGAGAAGTTTGAACTTTCACGGGTTGGAGGGCCACTAGCAATGGATTTTGTCAAATTAGGCTGGGAACTGAGGTCCAAAGAAGTGCAATAGAAAAGTGGGCTCTGTTCCCTTAAGTGAGTGAGTGATCCCTCAAGGGATTTGGCATATGGCCGGCAGTTACGTCTGACGAGAAGATGACAAGCTACCGCTCGAGTGTGTTGTGTCGTTCAAATCATATGAAGATGTCTTCCATTCTCATTTCATTGTTAATTCACAATGGTAGAAGGGGGCTTGACTCAAAATTATTCACACGGTGGTCAAAACAAAACGGTCAAAACAAAGATGGGGTTGCGTGTACTTTGATCCTTCGTAAAATATTCTTCTAATTTTTCTAAATTTGTCAGGGAAAAGAAAATAAACAGAGAGACCAAAATAGACGCTCGTGTATATCTGTATCTATATCTATCTATCTATCTATCTATCTATCTATCTATATATATATATATATTATATATATATATGTGTGTGTGTGTGTGTGTGTGTGTGTGTGTGTTGTGGTGTTTTGTTTTTTTATGTGTGTAGGTGTTGTGTATTTTATGCATGTATGTATGTATGAATGTATGTATGTATGTTACCTTTTATGTTAGCATGTACAAGTTTATCGTAAGTAGAATTTTTAATTTTATTAAAAGAGTAATAAATGGAAAATAAATATGCTAGTGATTTCATGCTACAACAACTACTATTGCTGCTGCTAATAATAATATTAATATTTCAAAGCACAATCAGTGCAAGTGACAATGTCCTGATTTTGGATTTTGAGATACTAGATATATTTTCTACAGTCCCTCATGTCTTGATATATGTGCATATTATTATTATTATTATTTTTTTTTTTTTTGCTCTATCACAGTCCTCCAATTCGACTTGGTGGTATTTATAGTGTGGGGTTCCGGGTTGCATCCTGCCTCCTTAGGAGTCCATCACTTTTCTTACTATGTGCGCCGTTTCTAGGATCACACTCTTCTGCATGAGTCCTGGAGCTACTTCAGCCTCTAGTTTTTCTAGATTCCTTTTCAGGGATCTTGGGATTGTGCCTAGTGCTCCTATGATTATGGGTATAATTTTCACTGGCATATCCCATATCCTTCTTATTTCTATCTTCAGATCTTGATACTTATCCATTTTTTCCCTCTCTTTCTCTTCAACTCTGGTGTCCCATGGTATTGCGACATCAATGAGTGATACTTTCTTCTTGACTTTGTCAATCAACGTCACGTCTGGTCTATTTGCATGTATCACCCTATCTGTTCTGATACCATAGTCCCAGAGGATCTTTGCGTGATCGTTTTCTATCACTCCCTCAGGTTGGTGCTCGTACCACTTATTACTGCAAGGTAGCTGATGTTTCTTACACAGGCTCCAGTGGAGGGCTTTTGCCACTGAATCATGCCTCTTTTTGTACTGGTTCCGTGCAAGTGCCGGACATTCGCTTGCTATGTGGTTTATGGTTTCATTTTTCGTATTGCTCTTCCTACATATGGGAGATATGTTATTTCTGTCTATCGTTCTTTGAACATATCTGGTTGGTTCTTGGGAGGGCCTGATCTTGTGCCGCTGTTATCATTCCTTCAGTTTCCTTCTTTAGCTCTTCCCTCTGTAGCCATTGCCATGTTTCATCGCTGGCTAGTTCTTTAATCTGTCTCATGTATTGTCCGTGCATTGGTTTGTTGTGCCAGTCCTCTGTTCTGTTTGTCATTCTCCTGTCTCTATATATTTCTGGGTCTTTGTCTACTTTTATTAGTCCTTCTTCCCATGCACTCTTTAGCCACTCGTCTTCACTGGTTTTCAGATATTGCCCCAGTGCTCTGTTCTCGATGTTGACACAGTCTTCTATACTTAGTAGTCCTCTCCCTCCTTCCTTTCGTGTTATGTATAGTCTGTCCGTATTTGCTCTTGGGTGTAGTGCTTTGTGTATTGTCATATGTTTCCTGGTTTTCTAATCTATGCTGCGGAGTTCTGCCTTCGTCCATTCCACTATTCCTGCGCTGTATCTGATTACTGGCACTGCCCATGTGTTTATGGCTTTTATCATATTTCCGGCGTTGAGTTTTGACTTGAGTATCGCCTTGAGTCTCTGCATATATTCTTTCCTGATCGTGTCCTTCATCTCTTGGTGTTTTATATCCCCTCTTTCCATTATTCCCAGGTAGTTGTATCCAGTCTCATCTATGTGTTTGATGTTGCTCCCACCTGGTAGCTTTATCCCTTCAGTTCTTGTTACTTTGCCTTTTTGTATGTTGACTAAGGCGCATTTTTCTATTCCAAACTCCATCCTGATGTCCCCAGATACAATCCTTACAGTCTGGATTAGGTTATCTATTTCCTTGATGCTCTTACCATATAGCTTGATGTCGTTCATGAACATCAGATGGTTGATTCTGTTGCCTCTTTTCTTGAGTTGGTACCCGGCATCCATCTTCTGTAGTACTTTTGTCATGAATCATCTTTTGTGGCTACTATGAAGAGTAGTGGGGACATTGAGTCGCCCTGGAAGATCCCTCTCCTGATATTAACCTCTGCTAGTCTTATTCCAGAGCTTGTAAGTATTGTATATATTCCAGTTGCGCATTGTATTTTTGAGGAAACTGATGGTGTTTTCCTCTGCCCCATATATTTTCAGGCATTCTATTAGCCATGTGTGTGGTATCATGTCGAAGGCTTTCTTATAGTCTTGCAAGGAACCAGTGGTTTTCCTTCTCCTACTGTTCTTCATTACTATTTTGTCTATCAGGAGCTGGTCTTCTGTGCCCCTACACTTCCTTCTGCAGCTTCTGTTGGTGGGGGATGGTGTTTTTGTGCTCCTCTAGGTAGTTGTTATAGCCTTTCACTGATGATACCTGTTAGTAACTTCCAACTTTATTGGTAGGCAGGTGATAGGCCTGTAGTTACTGGCTATATTTCCCTTACTCTTGTTTTTTTGTACTATGGATGTTCTTCCTGTGGTCATCCATTTGGGTGCATGGTGATTTGAGATACAATGCTGGAGTTGTTCTGCTATTCGTGGGTGTAGGGCCTTGAAGTTTTTCAGCCAGTATCCATGGACTTATCGGGACCTTGGGCTTTCCGGTTTGGCATTTTCTTTAGTTGGTTGTCTGACTGTGTCTGTCATGATCTTCTGAATCTTTGTTTTATTCTCCATGTTTCTTCTTCCTTGACTTCCTGGAGCCATGTTGCATGTTTGTTTGTGTGATACCGGATTGCTCCATATGTTTTTCCCAGAGTCTCTCACTTGGTTCGGCTTCAGGAATTTCGTGGTGGTTGTCTTCCCTCTTAGTTTGGGCTGCTATAGTTTTTTCTGGTTGGTTCCGAATATTTTGTTTTTCTGTTGGTATCCCTTATTCCTGTTCATGTACCGTTGGATCTTATGTGCTTTGGCTTAAGCCTCTGTTTTACATCTTCTATTGTGTTGTTTAGTCCCCTCTCTTGTACTTTGTATTTCTCGTTGAGTTCCTCCCTTATTTTCTTGCTTCTTAGCCTTTTTTCTGCCATCTCTTTCAGTTTACTCAAGTCAGATCTCATCACATGATTTGCTTTTCCAGGTGCCGTTTCCAAGGCGATTGCTGTTTTGGTTTCTGTTGGGTTGGTTGTGCTAGTGGTGTTTTGTGTTCGAATCCCTCCCCCCCCACCATCAGTTCTGCTACTAATCTTGCTCCTGCATATGCAAAGTTATTTGTTTCTGTGATACTGGTGGTGTGTATTAAATTATTATATTATTATTATTTTTTTTTTTTTTTTTTTTGCTCTATCACAGTCCTCCAATTCGACTGGGTGGCATTTATAGTGTGGGGTTCCGGGTTGCATCCTGCCTCCTTAGGAGTACCTCACTTTTCTTACTATGTGCCGTTTCTAGGATCACACTCTTCTGCATGAGTCTTGGAGCTACTTCAGGCCTCTAGTTTTTCTAGATTCCTTTTCAGGGAATCTTGGGATCGTGCCTAGTGCTCCTATGATTATGGGTACGATTTCCACTGGCATATCCCATATCCTTCTTATTTCTATTTTCAGATCTTGATACTTATCCATTTTTCCCTCTCTTTCTCTTTAACTCTGGTGTCCCATGGTATTGCGACATCAATGAGTGATACTTTCTTCTTGACTTTGTCAATCAACGTCACGTCTGGTCTGTTTGCACGTATCACCCTATCCGTTCTGATACCTTAGTCCCAGAGATCTTTGCAGTGATCGTTTTCTATCACTCCCTCAGAATGGTGCTCGTAACCACTTATTACTGCAAGGTAGCTGATGTTTCTTGCACAGGCTCCAGTGGAAGGCTTTTGCCACTGAATCATGCCTCTTTTTGTACTGGTTCTGTGCAAGTGCCGGGCATTCGCTTGCTATGTGGTTTATGGTTTCATTTTTCGTATTGCACTTCCTACATATGGGAGAGATGTTATTTCCGTCTATCGTTCTTTGAACATATCTGGTTCTTAGGGCCTGATCTTGTGCGCTGTTATCATTCCTTCAGTTTCTTCTTTATTATTATTATTATTATTTTATTATTATTATTATTATTATTATTATATTATTATTTAATTTAAGATGAACACATATGTAACCTGCATACAAAGCCAATAACGTCCTATAATAATCTTGTAAAGAATATAAAGCCTTCACGTGGAAAAGAAGAAAAAAACAGCAGACAAATGAATGAAAAGAAAATAAATATATTCTTAAATATATATGGAGGAGAAAAGTCCTGTCAATTTTCCTTTATTTATATATTTATTTTCTTATTCGAGTAATATACATGGCTTCATAGAGCTCAAGAGAGTATTTTTGTCATTCGCTTATTTAGACGACTTTATTATAGGTATTTTATTGTTATTTAATTTCTTGAGATATTAGAGCTGTATTTTCCAGTTTTACATTCTCTCTCTCTCACTCTCTCTCTCTCTCTCTCTCTGAGTTGTACATCCTCCAGATTCATCATTGAGTCAACTAAAAAGCTCTGTGGTCTTCGTTGACCCTTTTCCTTGTAGAGCTACCACGCTTTTACTTTTAGTTAAATTTTGTTATCCTACATGATTTTTTTTCAACGGGCCTAAAACATTTGTCATGTTTGATACCATGGGTACCTTGTGCTGTTACCCTGAACAATGTCTTTAAAAGTGTTTAGACTCCTTTTGGGGAAGTATAAGAAGAAATAGATTCTTTTGAGAGAAAGGATGCAGCACTAGATTCCGTTACATTCGTTTAACGCAATAAAGTTTCTTAGAGAATTTTTGGTGCAAGTCAGTGTTTTAAAAATTTTATTTAGAATATCCTTTAAACGAAAAGGACTGGCAACTTAATTCGGATATGAAATATAGAATATCAAGTATCCCGGTATCCGTATCTGTCGCTAAAAGTATTTGTAAAAATGCTCTCATGAGGTGCCCAATGCTACCTTCCACTGTGTACAACAAATCATTGTTATTTGTATTGCATGAATGCATTAAAACCCACTTGTCTCTGACTTCATCATAGCCACAGAGACCATGATATTTAATATGTTCCTCAACGTTTGCGTTCTAGCATCATTCTCGCAAACTATGGCGTTTTTCTTTTTGCTCCAGTGTTCCATATGAGTCCCAACACCAGGGACACCACGCGCCTTCGAATGAAAACGGCTTTCCATTCGACGCTAGTTTTGCTCTCTCAGCGAGTAAAAATCGTTGCTGGTCTTATAATGATGTATTGAATGTACATGACATCTCCAAAATTGTAGTGAAATACAAAACGAAGCTATGTTTATTATCCAGTATTCAAGTCCACTTTGCTTTGACCTAATATTTTGAGAAAAGCTGCTGCTTCTTGAAAATCAAGATTCATTTAGCGTTGTGTATTTTGCGGAAATCTCGTGAATCATGAGATCTGATGTGATGTCCACTTTCCCACGATCTCAAAATATTATGTATACGGTCCGTTATAATTACAAGTAACAGCAATTAATGAAATTTCTCCAGCTTTACTATAGTCACAGCGAATCAAATTGGACTTGGAAGTCGTTGTTTAATCCTGCTTCAGGCTTTCGCAGTATAGGGGTTTTTCCAGACTACAATCAGGAAACAAATTGTCTGTTAAAATCAATTATTGTCTTCGTATGGCCGAGCTGCAGAGTTATTATTATTATTATTATTATTATTTCTTGGGAGTAGACCCTCTTTTAAACAAGTCTTGTTGAAAAGGATTGCTGCATCAGCTCCATTAATTTTGTATAGAGTCTTCTCTATTTTCCTTATTAAGGATTTCTCAATGTTGCTGAAACTGGCAAGCAACGTGCCAAAGGGGATCGTCAAATCCAGTGTAGTCATATTGAATGATCTTTATTACTGCTATATACATATATTACTGTTACAAGTTTCTCTCTCAGAGAGAGAAAGAGAAAGAGAGAGAGAGAAACTTGTAACAGTAATATATGTATATAGCAGTAATAAAGATCATTCAATATGACTACACTGGATTTGACGATCCCCTTTGGCACGTTGCTTGCCAGTTTCAGCAACATTGAGAAATCCTCAATAAGGAAAATAGAGAAGACTCTATACAAAAATTAATGGAGCTGATGCAGCAATCCTTTTCAACAAGACTTATTATTATTATTATTATTAATTATTATTATTATTATTATTATTATTCAGTAATATATACTTTAGAAGAGATAAGGTGTTCCTTTTACAAAATGACATTACTGCCTTGTGAATTTCTTAGTGGTTTAGCGGAAATCGTTTTAGGTGCAGAAGAAACTGCCAGTGTGTTTTATTCGTTGAGAGAAAACGGAAAAGTGTCATTTCAGAAGATTTTATCTTGGTGTGAAATATGCCCGACCTCCTCCTACAAGTGGAAATTGGATGAAATAAAAGCGTAATCGTATGATCCCATCATTCAGGTGATGATAACCTTCGTGTGTGATTTCATGCTCTGTGGTTTTAAAAAGAGAGGCCACTGACTGCGAGTGTTATCTCCCAGAGCGGAATCTGTTCAGTCATCAAGGCTTTTAGTTACATGTTTGCTGCGAGTCCAATGGAAACAAATTATAACTCTACTTTTCCAGAAAGAGGTGATAAGTACAAGGGGGAGTTGCAGCCTTAACTTGCCTTCCAGATATTTTATTTCTTCTCAGGTCATTGTATCTAACTTCTTCAAGTCGCCCACCTCAGTCCAAGAGGTATTCGACTCGTAAACGCAGAAGTCCAGTGTGGAAAGGTTTTCGTATTCACTAATCTCTGAACGACGCCCTGTGCCACAGAAATGCTCCATAGAGCCACACTGTGTACAGTCATAAACCCTTGAGCTGATGAGGAGAAATGGAAAATTTCGCTGAGATTTTTGCGTTGCTCGTTTGGTGGACACAACGATTGAGGTGCGAAGTCGGCCTCGTAAGTCACACAACATCTTTTCACGGTATCTTTGGTGCAAGACGTCGCTACGACCAGTTTTTGACACATTATGAGGTCGTCACTGTTGTAACGCGTGATGATTGATATCTGTAATAACGTATTTCCAGCGGGAAGAACTTGCGGGTAACGTTCTCGTCATGTCCATGCGGACTAACATGTTCCCGGAAAGATCAAGAGAAAGAGAAAGAAAGAGAATTCGTGCGCTGAAGATCATGATGCAGCTTTGAGGTAACTGAACTTAATTATTAGCTGAGCGATCATTCATGATAAATAAAAAAAAGGCACATTTGTCTTGAATTTCTTTGTCACTTAACTTTGATTTTTTGTTTACATAAATTACTGAATACGTGAAAAATTAGTTGGATGATTTTGTTGCACCGTTTAGGTAGTAGAATTTTAAACCAGTCAGATTTAAAGCCATTCAGCAAGCTAACTGACAGTGCTTCAACAAAGAATAATATATTACTATTATTCTTATTTTCATTTTTATGATTATTACATCCGCCAGGGCGGGCTATGGTTTTGGTTAGTTCTCCTGTTTGTCTGTTTATACCTGGACTACAAGAAGTTATGCCTGGATTTTAACGAATTCTGCCAGAGATGGCAACAATCATTCAGAATTTGGGTGGGATAAGGATGTAACTTTTAGGGAGAAGCGACCCTCTGAGAGAGTGGATTCCACAGTCGTGTTTCAAATGGTCCAGGCTTAAAAAACAAGAGAGCCTACTTATCATTTGGCAACCAAATTTACTAATGATCTTCGCAAAGGCCTGATCTAAGGTATTATATCTCCACCGAAACTTAGAATTCGTTTGCCTCCTTAATTTCCAATTCGCTCTTCCTCGCCATTAATATATTTTCATATATGTTAACGGAAGGGGTATTTTTTAGATGATAACAATTTAGTCCTATCGTGGATGCCAACCAGCGCACAGAGGAGATATCAGAACTTCAGTGTTGTTCCCGACTCGGCCAACGGTTACACCACTGAAGTCCTGATTTCTCCTCTGTGCGCTGGTTCGAATCTACGAAAGTACGAAATTGTTATCAACTAAAAAATTCCCCTTCGGTTAAAATATATGAAAATATATTAATTCCGAGGTAGAGCGAATTGGATATTAAAAGACATTTGTAGCTTAATGCATGTACAAATGTATTAATGCTTTCATGAGGGTCTGTCGTTACCGGAGGTATGTCCGCTTCGAACGCCAGTTCGATTTGTTATCATATAATTGATAACACAGTAATAATGTTCACTGTGTAATCATGTTCAGAACGGATATGGTAAGAGGTAAGTTTCCTTTGAGAGATCTTGCTTATTGATGAGTAATATATTTAGTTACCGCTTATTAATTAATGATCTCAAATTTTCCTGAATCATTGTTGGTGAAAAAATTCCAAAGCATCACCTCGTCTGGTAAAAGAAAACAGTCAACTTAATTTGCTATGTGAGGGGTTTAAGATAAGAACGATACCTTAATCAGTCGATGTAATAAATCAAGAACCGAGAATACTGCAAATGACGGGAAGGGAAGGATGGCACGTTTTTTTTTTCTGTTTATTTTTTAGAAAATTTTGTTTGGGGGGTACAAGCTTGCACGGAAATAAAGGTATATGGAGAGGTACAGGCAAATTAGTGAGTAATTAAGACAGTGATAAAAAGTATTCTGTGTGTATGTGTGTTTGTGCATATTATTCCTTTTTCCCCATTTAGAGAGGGTGGCACTATAAGAGAGAAGTCTTCAGGGGTAAATTTGCTAATGCCACACCTCTTTCTTGACTCCAATTAAAACGTATCCACCACACCTACGAAGATTAGTGGACGATATGCAATGACCGAACCACTGATCTTGCAATTGAAAGCCTGGTGTTCTATCACTTCGTACATCATTTAATTATAAAACATACGCTGAAGTTTCGTTCATACCCAGAGCACACACACACACACACACACACCACATGTACATATCTACACACCCATTGTGTGTGTGTGTGTGTGTGTGTATCCGTGAGTGCCTCCTTACAGGCAAATTTTGCTTTAGTTTTGTATATAGAAAGAACTTTGCCGTGTAACTAATTTCAGGTGCATATATATCATACGGGCAAGCATGTTTGTACATATGTACTATACACAAACTGTTTCTACATGAAAGGATATGGCAGATAGATAAAATATATATGTGTTTGTGTGTGTGTGTGTGTTGAGAGAGAGAGAGAGGGAGAGAGAGGCTGATTTCATAAGTCGCGTTATCCACTTAACCCTTTCTTTCTCCTTACATCTCTGTACAAGTCACGTTAGAATCATATAGTTTAGGTGACGCTCTGTAGGTAACGACGTGTAATTACAGGGTCAGCTGCGGTTAATGAAGGTTAGTTATGGCTGAGAAAGGTTAAGCTTTCTTTGTAAAACACTGGGAAACGTTATATCTGCTTTGTTGATTTTTTTTTCTTTTTAAAAGAGCGAATGTGACGGCGATAAGGACCTGTCTTTTGGTGCTTTGGCCTCATGCTCCAGAAGTATGAAGTCCCGATCTGGTCTTTGATACGGCGCCTATCTTTAACGATCAGTGTGAAATACTTCGGCGAGAAAAGGAAGAGAAACTAAGTTTCAAGGATTGTGGAATTGGGTGGATTGGACATAAGACATGAAGGCTGGCAGATAGACAGCGAGATAGTGTGTGCTTGCTCACACACCTTTAGAAATTATTCCCTTTGCAATTGGCTCCAAAAGTGATTCTTATCCACTGAATTGACGTATTCTTGTAATATTATATATATACACAAACCTATATAACCACATGCACTTATACATACATACACACATATATAATAATATATATATATATATATATATATATATATATATATATATATATATATATATAAGGATAGAGAGATTAAACCACGTATATATGTATTTTCTTTAATGAAATGGTAAGTGTTTTTTGTAATCCAGACGTTTAAAAGCTGATTAAAGAGAAAAAACTTTATCGATCATCGTGAAGTGTTGATATTCCCATAATACATGTGGATGTTAAACGATAACAAATTTGAAAGGACAGTCGAGAAAATGTTCCAAAAATAGTGATTTAACAGTGGACATTGAGTATGTATGTATGTAAGTATGTGTATATGTATGTATGTGGATAACTTTAAGTATTAGATAGAGGTTGTTTGATAGTCACAATTAGAGAGCTATAGAGGGGGAGATCGCATGACAGGAATAGAGAGAGAGAGAGAGAGAGAGAGACTTCACTAGTTAATCTTAACCTCCGCCGCATTAGTGTCATCCTCTAAGCTGGAACGCCATTACAAGCAGAGAGCTCCAGGTTCTTTCATTTTTTCTTTATTTTTTGCTTGAAAGCTGATGCTGTTGCATAAGATGTATCATTTGGGGATTTTTGAGGTTTGCTGACCTTTCCAAATGTCTTTATGAACGATTATTACACGAGTAACAGAGTCACGTTTTCGAGCCAAGCCAAGACTTCTTGGCAGTGATGGTGCTGGGATCAGTGGTCAGGACGCCCCTGTATGTCCCCCGGTTAGCCTCGTGCCCATCCCGCGGGCGTGAAGCAAGTGGATGCCGCCCATAATGTCTCGGACGGCGCCTAGTGTTTATCGTACAAGTAGACCCGTGACGTATGGGGGTGAGCGATCACTTCTGATAATGGGAGGCGTGATCGGGTGTTAACCGGTGGTTAGGTGCAGGGAACTAATGTGTTGTATGTGTGTGTGTGCGCGCGCGCTTGTGTAAGTATATGTGCGTATTTGCAAAAGGCTCCGTTCAAGTGGATGAGGTAGGACGAGTCGGGAAAAAAAAATTGGACAGGTGACCAAGGAGGTTGGAGCAGCGTTAGTCGAGCGGGAATCATTCCACATTTTTATTTATTTATTTATTTATTTTTTTATCTCAACCCCTCTCGCCGTGAGCTGCGTTTTTACGAAATAATTGCTCACCGAATGTAGATTTTTTGACTGGTTGTACCTTAAATAGAGATTTTGACGTTAAATTTGCCTCTACAGAAAAACGTCAGTGAAGTGGACTCAGGAGACTGAATAAGACTTGAAATTTTGAACGGGGCCGACAAACAGTTGGGATGAACGCGCGGACACCATTACACGCCATTACATCACGTGTCTCCGGCCCTATTTCCATACAGCATAACAATAGTAACTGTGTTTCGTAACTTCTTTTCCGACCTTTTCTCGCCCAGGTCTTTTCGTCTCCTCATTTCGGAAGTTGACTGCGGAGGAGCTCATGGGAGACTGACGGGAGGCGGTTGAATGTGTTTCACTGCGTTTTCAAGCGGAATTCAAGTTTAATTGATGTTCATCGTAGCGATGGAAAATCTTAGATTCCATGATTCAGCTACTTTCTAAATGAATATTTTCCAAAGAATGGTTTTGTCATTCCTCTTATTTTACGTGAGATCGTCGATTATCGTTACGTAAAATCATATTGAGTGAATGTAAACAAAGCGACGGAAACACTTGCTTTAAATAGTTGAAAACAGGGCAATGACGCTCTCTCTCTCTCTCTCTCTTCTCTCTCTCTCTCTCTCTCTCTCATAACAATAGTTGTGTTCGGATGGAATGGAAGTTAAGTTCATCTCTCATGATTATGAAACAAAAATTTGTAAATACACTCATGATATTTTTCGGACCCTCTAATTGTGTATACTTACAACACTGGTAATCGCTGGCAGAGGGTGCATTCGTTTGACGTTTCCATTAATCTCTCTCTCTCTCTCTCTCTCTGGTGATGATGGACAACTTAGTTTCAGGATCGCTGAAATTCATTTGTGCGAGTGAGTGACTGAATGTGTGTGTGTGTGTGCGTGCGTGCGTGTTTGTGTGTGTGTGTGCCTGCGTGTAAGCGCGTCTCTGACAGACGGCCTCTCCCCATCATACTCAAGCGCCTATCGCTCGCTTAAAAGGATGAGTTACTGTCTTCAGCCACCGCATTAATGAGCTACTCTGATCGGGGATTTATAACTCTCTCTCTCTCTCTCTCTCTCTCTCTCTCTGGCTTAATCAAATGGCAGTAATGGTGCATTGCTGGTGTTGATGTTCTCATTTGATAATTTGTGGCTTTTGCCAATATGTTCTTATTTACGGCTTAACCTTAATATTGCATTAATGTTGATGCCTGCCAAACACTTTTTTTTTGTATTTCAGGGATGAAGATGTTGCTTTTTGCTTAATATAATGATCTAATTTCGTGTTTTCGTGTTATTTATGAAATTTCACCTCGGGGAAAGAAAGGTTCTCCATCGTAGAATTTTAGAATTATAGTATTTTATTAATTACCCAAACCAATAACTTCATGGGATTGGTTGGCTAGGGGTGTCCGCCAAAATTGTTCCATGCAAGAAAGACATCATGTTCAGTTCGTCATCTGGAAAACCAATCTAGAAACAGCGATGTTTATTCGCTTCTCCTAGAAAAAACAGTCTTCTAGGAAGTTTTAATAAGGCTCTTGTGGGCACTATTGAAGTCCCCATCGGGTTTGTCCCTCCCCCCTCCCCCCCCCCCCTCCCGGGGCCTTTATGCTCCATCCCTCCCCTCCACCCTTCTCTCTTAACGTTAGCCATGTCTTCTCGTCTCATTTTTGTTTGTTTTTCCCTTCTCTTTCTTTTTTCTAACTCCCCTCTCTCTCTCTCTGCTGTTAGTTCTTTCTTTGTTTATTCCTTTATTCCTTCATTCGGTTTGGGTTGTTTCTCTTCAATTCGATGTTTTTGTGAAGAATCGTCAAGTTTTATGTATTCTGAACACTCCTTTGAGTACTCATAGTTAATAACTGGATGGTTAAAATTTGCCTTTAGGATTAATAAATCTGTTTTTCAGTATCATGCAGTTTTAAATGATCTATTGTCATCATGCTGCTTTTATTCACGGAGAGTGGCATTTTGGTATATAAAAAGTACTTGATGGCTCTATTTAATTATGCTCGTAATTGACTCATTTTTGCGTGGGGTTTATTAGATTTTCCCCCACTTCCGTTTTCTAAGCCCATGTTGATTTCAAAGTATCAGACATTTTCCTATTTTACAAGATTTATGATTTAGATTTTTTCTTTGAATCATGTAACCTCTTTCTGTCATTCTGTTGCTCACACATTTTCTCACACCCGCCTCGGTGCAGTTTGAGATTCCTTTCGCAAATCTCTCCGTGGCGAGAGGAGCAGCAGCCATGCATGACATTATCCGGAAATACCAGTAGAGCTCTAACAACATTAGTTACCGGCCTGAGCGAAGCATTGCACTGAGACAAATCAGTCTCCCTCGCGTTGCTGTATGTATTTACAAAATATTTCGATGACGTTAATGAAACTTTATTGAAAACATTTATTTGTTATTCCTCCAAAATGATTAAGGACGGAGATTTCATGATTTGCCGCCATGGAAACCAGTTTTCTCCAAGAAGTTTACCAGACATTTATTGTTAGTAAAATAATTATTTTGATTAAATGTTTCTTACTTAGACCGTGTGGTTATGTTTAGATAGTTTCATTTTGATATCTAATAATCGTTTGAAAATGCAAATGACTTTCTCTTGGCTATCGCTACGGCACTGCGACGCGAAATTCCTTAGCCTTTCACTGCATAGGTTTTCATTTACATTAAAGTATAGCATAGAATAATGTAACGATATTTCAGATATCAGTTTTTAGTCTCCTTTTGAGAAGTGTACGGTTGTTGAGCCCTTCTGGTCTTGTAAGTTTGTATTGACTTTAAATCTTTGGTGGGATTTTAAGAATTTCAGGTTATGTGGTGAAATATATTTGAGAATGATTGTAACTGAGGGTCTAAGGCACATGTTTCTCCCTCAAACTCTTCTCATCATTACGTGTTTCTGTAGCAAAAGGTATGATTTAATTGTGCAACTTGTGCACTGATATTTGTTGAAAAAGAAAAAGAAATAAAAAAACCTGTTACTTAACTCAGATGTGTTCTTTGGTAGAAATAAAATTTGTTTGTCCTCTCTGAGTATATGAATAAAGTTATGTAAACGAATATTGTTTAGTTTCTGGAGGAGGCATTCTTTTACACGATCCTTATTGTCACAGGTGTTCGGAAAGGGAAATCAGTAAAATACTCCATTTATTTGCAAACACAAATGCATAAGGACTAATTGTCAATATTTTCTTTCATTTCATTTGGTTGTAATTGGAAGTATTGTTATGTTCTTTCTTTCCGCCTATTTTGAGTTATTATTTTTGTTCTATTTTCTTTTCCTGACGCACCCTGGTTATGCTGTCTTCATTTCTTTCCATATGAGTTGTGACACCTTTTCCTTCTGTCACCAGAAGCCTCTTCGCTGCCTCCAGAAAAAACAACAAACTAAGGGCTCATAAACTGAGGCTGGTCTCTTTCTCTAGTCATTTTCTTTGTACGTTTGTCTCTCATAGCTACGTTTTTGCATTTTCATGTCATGTAGAATTTGTGCGTTGTATTGAAAATCAGTATATATTCGTTGTAGTAGTTTTTTTTTTATGAACATTTAGTATCGGTTAACTCGCTGGAGATTTTTGTGTTCGTGCTCTTTATCTAACGACATTTTCGTTTTTCATTTCATTCATTCTTTTGCCGACTATTACCAAGATTACGGTAATTTTTTTTTTAATAAGACATTAAATAAATCTTCTTTGTGTATGTATGTTTTATGTCATTCTGGACGACGGAAGTCTACATTGCATATGAGCCCAATCAAATTAGTGTTTCGTATGTATTAACTTCGATGTGTATACGAGACTGTTAGGCTGGTTTAAAAAATTTTTATTGGCCTGGCTGAAGTGAACTACCGAAGGTAATATGTTTGTCTATTAGCTTTTCTATTTGATTTCGTAGAATGCTCTCCGAAATACTTTTTTTCTAAAGGTGTTGAACAATGCCGAGATACCTTCAGCTTATTACAGTTGCCCTTAAAACTTGTAGAGTGCTAGTTATCGTAATATATCCGACAGGTACCATTACAGACATGATTTAAGTCGTAGGGCTCCTTAGCTATTCCGTGACATTCTAAACAATGTGATGTCTGGAAATAAAATCACTGTCGTGGAAGTATTGCTAATTAGAGATTAGTATTTCCATAGAATTAAAGTAACAGTGGACTTGATAATTGCCGTTCCCCGGGTTATGTTGCCATCGTTAGAAGTATACCTTTTGAAAATTTATCTTGCGTCCTAAGTTTAATGATTATTGAATTTTATTGTCAGTTTTGGACTCGGTAGTTTCTAGAGAGGTGCATTAAAACATTTTTCAGGAACAGAGACTATTGTAGTTGCACTGTAGCATTATTTGCCCGTCTATTTTTCTCTTTACTGAAGTGTTGTCTCAAATATGGCAGCTCATATGAGTATCCTCTTAAGTGCATTTTGAACTTAAGGCAATTGTTAATGAGAATTGAACCATATTTTAAAGTAATAATTTTTACAAAGTATACTATTTTTTTATTATCTTTTGAAAATGCCCTTAAAAGTAGGCTCCAATTTGACGGTGACTGGTTGGATGTAACATACACGAATAACACGTTAGATTTCGTGTAATTACTTGGTGATCCAGCTGAAAGTTTATTTAACAACGGAAATTTCTCCCTTCAATGTATGTTTGGGGTGCTTGTTAATAATGCTAAAGAGTTGGGGACTATGAAATAAAGTGTTCAAGAAGTTAACGTTTTATGTCTTTTCCGTGCATTTTAAAGCAAATTGGAACAATCCACACTAAATAATCAAATACAATTATGATTACGAACATTTTATAGATTCTACTTTAAAGTCGATAACTGATTTAAATGCCCTTATGTGAAACTTTATAGGGAGGCAAAATGATTTTCTTGGCAGTAGTTTCCAACTTTTGGGAATCTCTCTCTCAAACACTGATATGATTAAGGAACAACATCATCTAAAGATAAGTCAATATGTTCTTTTGAACATTAAGAGAAACAACAGTAATCATTCTTACGTGCCCCATATGATTAGTGAAAGTGGGGTTTCTAGTCCGTTTCAGTTAATGAATGCTTTTCATATCCTGATATTTAGTGTAAATCCCAAAAGCACCCATCACTCCGTTCACGCAGATGTCGTTACCATTTTCGATCATCTTAGGCTTGTGTGACTCGCATTAAACCGTTCATTTATTTAAGAAAAATAAAAATGAAAATAAAACAATATTTCCAATTTTCTTCTCTGGTATATCTGAATTCTCCATCATATTTATAAAAAATATTCTGTTAATTTGAGTTTTTTTTATGATATTAAAAAGAAAATTGGCATATATCATAGAGCGTCAATCTCCCTATCGAGTGTGTGACCTGGAGAGGCCATATTGAAAGGTTTCGGTCCAGCTCATAGTACTATTCTTTCTTGCTATTATTATTTTTATCTTTTTTACTATCATTATTATCTTATTATTATAAGTATTTTTAATTTATTTATTATTATTATTATTATGATTATTATTATATTATTATTATTATTATTATTATTATTATTATTATTATTATTTATTCTTATTATTTAACTATTATTATTATTATTATTATTATTATTATTATTATTTATTATTATTATTATTATTATTATTATTACTGAACCCAGTTTAACAAGATCTAAGCAGTATCTAGCATAAATGGTTCCTGTAAATTACAGGACTTTCTTAGCATACATTCACTAAACACTAACTAAATAGTAATGTACAATCACTAAGCACTAACATTCCCACCCATACCACTTACACCCACTAAACACACACTTGCTATGCACTCATACTCACTAAACACTCACATTTAACATACACTCACAGTGAATAACACTAAATACTCAGTGAAACTCAAAACTCACTAGGCACTCGGTAAACACTAAACGCTCACTAAACACTCATATAGCACCAAACACTCGATAAGTACTCACTATACCACAGATACTCGCTTAATCCTAAGCATTCATTAAACACTAAACAGTCACACTAAGCATTCACTAGTACTACTTTTATTTTAAACTTCACTAAGCACTCAAACTACACTAAACACTCACTAAACACTAAATTACCTCAACTAGACCCTAAATTTCTCATTAAAACCTCTAAACCACTCATTAAAACACTAAACAGTGTGTGAACATCCACCCATCACTCATTAAACACTCAATAAACTCTTACACACTAAACATTCACTAAACACTGACATTCGCAAGACAGTCACTAAACACCCGCTAAACATTTTTACTGACTATACATTAAAAAAACATTCACTAAACATTCACTGAATACTTGCAAACTAAATATTTACTAAACACTAAGTCACAAAACATTTACTAAAACGCTCAAGACTCAATAAACATTCAGTGAATACTTACACAATAAACATTTACTAAACACTAGCATTCACAAGACATTCACTAAACATTCACTAACATTCACTGGATACTTACTAAGCATTCACTAAACATTCACTAAACACAAACATTTACAAGACATTAACTAAGCATTCACCGAATACTTACACACTAAACATTCACTTAATACTTACTAAGCATTCACTAAACATTAACATTCACAAGACATTAACTAAACATTAACCGAATATTTACACACTAAACATTCACTAACATTCACAAAACATTCACTAAAACCCTAAAGACTAACTAAACATCCACTGAATACTTACACTAAGCATTCACTAGACTGACATTCACAAGACATTAACTAAACATTCGCTAACCATTCACTAAATCCTTACATATTAAACATTAACTAACATTCACAAAACATTCACTAAAACCCAAACGACTCACTAATCATTCGCGGAATACTTACACAATAAACACTCACTAAACACTAACATTTAGAAGACATTCACTAAGCATTCACCAAATACACACTGAACATTCACTAACATTCACTAAACATTCATTAAAACCCTAAAGACTTACTAAACATTCACTAAGCACAAACATTCACTAAACCCTAAATAATCACCAAACATTCACTGAATACTTGCACACTAAATATTCACAAAACATTAACATTCACTAAACATTCACTAAAACCATAAGGACTCACTAAACATTCACTGCATACATACGCAATAAACATTTACTGAACACTAGCATTCACAAGACATTCATTAAAACTCACTAATATTCACTGAATACTTACTAAACATTCACTAACCACTAACATTTACAAGACATTTACTAAGCATCCACCGAATACTTGCACACTAAACAATCATTAACATTCAGAAAACATTCACTAAATCCCTAAAGACTGACTAAACATTACCTGGAAACTTACACACTAAACATTGACAAAACACTAACATTCACAAAACATTCACTGAATACTTACTGAATATTCACTAAACACTAACATTCACAAGACATTAACTAAATATTTACCGAATACTTACAGACTAAACATTCACTAACATTCATTAAACATTCACTAACACACTAAAGACTCGCTAAACATTCACTGAATGCTTACATAATAAACATTCACTAACATTCACAAAACATTCACTAAAATCCTAGACTCACAAATCATTCACTGTACTTACATAATAAACATTCACCAAACACTAACATTCCCAAGACATTCACTCAATAAATATTCACTGAATACTTATGTACTAAACATTCACAAAATATTATCTAAAACCATAAAGCCTCACTAAACATTCACTGACTACTTACACAATAAAAATTCACTAAACCAAACCTTCACAAGAAATTCACTAAACACTCAAACCAAACACTTATTAACATTCACAAAACTACCAAAACTCTAAAGACTCACTAAACATTCACTGAATACTTACACAAACATTCAGTAATATTCACAACCCTAAGCACTCAGTAAACATTCACTAAACCCTAGATTTAACATTCACTAAAGAATTTTATACTCATAAACATTCACTAAACACTTACTCACTAAACCCTAAAATGCCCTAACACTTAGTCATTAAACATTAACGATAAAAATGATTCACAATCGCACCAATCCCCTGTTAAATTTGTGGGTTACCAGACCTCCAATAATGGCCGCAAGTCTTTGCAGTGCCGCCCTGGTGGAAGACCACCGAAAGGTAGTATTGGTATAGAGATCGCAACTCAAGGTATATACCCTCAATAATTTCACCATCCTTCAGTCTAGCTAAATGTATTTGTATTAACTTAAGGAAGTTATAAATTATATAAAGGAAGTTATAAATTATATGATATTTTTGATATTATATTTCATATGCTAACTTGAAATAACTTTTTTTTTTAACGGAAAGATCTTTAAACAAATGATACCCTGATAACATTAGATAAGCCAAAACTCCACTCACTCACAGTTATTATTTGCATTAAATTAACAACAATCTTTAAACTTAATATGAAATATTTCATAATGATTCAATCAAAATACTTTAAAAAATGCACTAAACAAAGTTTTTCCATGGTTTTATTTTTTACTGATGATAATAGATTCCAATTTTCAAATTATAAAAAATTTCTTACTCAAACTAATCATTGTATGGAAAATAAAAAAGAAAAACGATCCGAACGATATATTTCGGAATGGGATGCAATATTTAATTGCACAATGATATTTACTAGTGGACTAGGAAACATTCTTTCAGTCTCAACTCGGTAGCAATATTAACAGACGTAACAAATACTTTTGGAAAGAAATCCCTTTATATCTATGCTTCAATTTGGCTCACCAAGTACATGAAATGTAACATGCTATTCGGACATGTTACATCCAACCAATCATGGTAAAGCTGCTGCTCACTTTGAAGTGTATTTTCAACAAATTGAAGACTGAAAATACAGTGTAGTGTGATAGAATCATCTAAACGCCTTGAACTTTCAAGCCAATTTGAACTGTGTGGCTAATTATGTAAAACCTACTCAGTTACATTTCAACGACGATGACTATTTGTAGGAAGAGAGGCTATTTTGAACTAAGTGAGAGTATCCATTTCTGTGCTGTGGAAGGCGAAAATGCCGGAATGCAGTGATCAGAATGGTTGCTATGAAGGACTGAGGAAAGGGACTGTATCATTAGTAATGAAGATTTTCCCGCACCAGCTGACGGTGCAGGCATAACTGATCGTTAGTGGCGGCCTTATAAGAGAGGAGCAGATTACGGCATTCTAGAAGAAAACTCGGAGCTACACGAGATAGTCGAGATTCCGTGACAATGAAAATAAACTCGGTGAGAACAGCATTTAAATAGGAACATAAAAAGGTGAAGATGTCAAAGAAATCGGGTGTTAGCACAGATATGGTATATGGTCCATCTGTATGGAAGTAAAGGCTACTTGTGTTCAGCTTCAAGGATCAAGGAATGGGGTTAGTTTACAGTTTACTGGGCCCAACCGTGCGACAACCAAATCCCTCAGCATAGGTAAGTAGTTCGACCTCGGTAGGATTCTCTTCTTTGTTAGGTAGTACATCATCGATAACTAGAGGTTAAGAGTAAAATTTTATCCTCTGTAACCCCTGCGGCAAGCGTGCACAGCGCAAAAATTCCCACTTGCCAGAACAAACGTGCTAGCCAAGAATCTTTCAAAATGTGGATAAGGCACGAAGCACCATTCCACCACAACAAAACAGAAATCAGGTATGTGCAAAAAATGACTGCTTCAATTTTTTAATTAGTTTTCGACTTGTCGCCATTTTTGTTGTGTATCCCTCCTGTTTTCTTGTTAGGGCTTACCGCCATCTAGCAGTAGGTTATGACTAGAAAATTGGTCGAAGATAGGGTGGGCCCGGTAAACTGTAGGAGCTCCAAATGGCTTGCTCGTCAAGTACTAAGCTATATTGTTAAGGTAAGGGGAATAGAATACCCGTTGTAAGTATAGACATTTAGTCCTTGTAGGTAATTTGCATGAAATAAACATAAGTTCCTATCATACAAAATATATCGCAAACTTTAAGATAACAAATTATTATACATTTTAATGTCAGACCTTCCCATTGCAGTATAGGTACATGGATGCATTCTGTAATTTGATATAGGCCTACTTGAAATAGGTACAGTAGCCTGATGCATGGAATATTGCTGTCAGTAAGCTGTTATTATTGCACTAAAATTAATGCATCGGAGTTGACATCAGAAGCTATATGAGATGCCTCTGGTGTCGAGGTTTGTTTAAAAAAGTGCTATAATAAAATCATCTTGTACTGTACATGTGTGCTTTAAGCCAGTTTGATTAGAGCCATTCCTTGAGATAGTTTGATGGAAAATTTTAACATCTGTGGACCTTAAGGAAAGACCATAGCACTTTGATTATAGGCCTTTTTCCCACATTGGACACCATATTTCATAAATGTTACATATGGCAGATTTTAATACAAAGGACGAGGGAAAACAGGCAGACCAAATTAGTAGATAAAAGAGAGTAGAAAGCAAGTTGAAACATTGAGTCATTCCTAAGAATCATCTTGAGTGCGGACAAAGTTTCTAAGAATTTGGAAATCAGTATTAACACTTGCTAGGCTCACAATGTGCAAAAGCTATTGTGTACTGCTGCTTTATCCTTAACATTTAAAAATGATT
>NC_061108.1:71001672-71013262 GCF_015104395.2 Macrobrachium nipponense
GCATTTGGTTAAAATCACAAAAATAATTGGAAACAGAGTTATTAATTGATAGGTGCGTTTGTCAGGATGGGAAAGATATCTAAGTAACCATAGGGACAGCGGGCGGTGTCGGTGAGGTCGTGAGAATATATTTTGTTAATTATGGGCGTGATCATGGGTTGAACGTGGGCGTGGATTACCGGTTAGAGGTCAAGATGCGAGATAGGTATTTACTTAGATGATTAATATCCTCTTGTAGGATATTTCGAGGAGCGGAATGTTTAATCTTTTTTTTTCTCTCTCTCTCTCGGCCACAGACATGTTGACGTCAGAGTGTTTCAAAAGAGGGTGAAGTCTAATGATTGGGACCACGACCTGTCCTGATTTTTATGACATTTTTAAAGAAATAAAAAATTTTTAAGTAAATCGTGGCTTCTTCGATTACTTTGTAGGCCGAATGCTATATTGTTCCTTCAATTGATCTAGCATGGCAGCTTTCATTCAAACGTGTGTGTATCGCTTTTAAGAATATTTCTGTTATTTTACACTAAAATCAGTTTAAAGAACTGGGTTTAGGTTTTGGACATCTTGCTATATATTTATTATAATTATTTATGATTAGGGGGTGGTGTTGTGTATTGGCAACAAGTCTATATTCCAACTATGTACTTTTGATTCCGAAAATCTTACACTAAGACTCCTTTTGCGTTTCTTTTCATAACTTCATGAGGGGAAATGTGTTTCGATTATCTAAAAGACAGAATACTGTATTGAAGGTTAAATCTTCTCTAGCTCATCCACATATTTTCAGAGTGATATGAAAATGTTTAAAATAGATAAATTACCTTTAAACCATCAAAGCAATCTTTATACTTGCAATTGACCGCGATGGTAACTTCTACTAAATACATATCGTCACAGTGAAGATTTTCGAACTTTAGGTTATGTGCCTTTATTTTAGGTATATAATCCTTCAGATTACGCTGGCAAATTTATTTAATCGTCATTTTGACGAATAATGGAATGACTTAATATGCTGTCCCTTTATGCATAGCTAATACGCACATAAGCTTGCACACACACACACGCAAACACACACACACACACACACACATATATATATATATATATATATATATATATATATATATATATATATATATATATATATATATATATATATATATATCGAACTACAAATGTCCTTTAACATGTAATTCGCTCTACCTCGGAATTAATATATTTTCATATATGTTTAACCAAGGGGGAATTTATTAAGCAATAATAGAATTGGCGATCGACAGGCGCGAACCATCGACCTCTCAATTCCAGGACTGGCGTGGTGGTCTGGGGCAAGATGGAATAACGTAAGGTGTGTTCACCGAGGGATCCGATCGCTAATTTCCCTCTCTCAGTGACGTCACTGGAGCACATCGATTGAGCGATGCACTTGTCACTCCGTCAGTTGCATTGTTGCAGTTCACGATTATGGGTGTGTATTCCATATTTGGGTGCGCTAATAGTTCCAGACAGTATGGGATTTGTTTTCACAGGTTCCCAAAAGACCCCGAGGAGTCCAAAGTATGGATTAATGCATGTAAAAGAAGCGATAACATTAAGGATGCCAGGATTTGTTCTGTCCATTTCCGGAAAGAAGATTACGAAAGAAATCTTCAATATGAACTGCTACCACAACTTTACCAGAGAAGTTATCACAGATTAAAGAAACCCGCAGTTCTCTCTTTAAATTTACCTGTTAAGGACGTAAAGTCAGGTATGGTTTAACAATTTGTTTACAATCTCATTAGTGCAACTTTTAGACTTTTAGTGACATATCTTCGGTTGATAAGTAGCCTGGACTAAATTCTTGAAATGAAGTACTAGGACAACTGGCCACGGCCGACTGGCCGTGGCTGACTGGCCGCAGCTCAACTGGCCGCTGGGGACGACTGGCCGCAGCGGTAAGAGAGAGAGAGATTTTTATCTTTTGAAGGAAACTAGTGTTTATTTATTTATCTATTTTTTTTTAAATACCCTTTTGATTTTTGTGATTGTTGTTATTGGTTATAAACTCTTTCGAATAAAACTGGTTTTTATTGTTATTAATGGTTGTAAACTATTTTCATTTTTTAAATGAGAGCTTGATACTTTGCCAATTGGACTGTTTCCTGTTTTAAATACATTGTTGAACTTTGTAATTATTGTTAATGGTTATAAACTATTTATTTCATGTATGCATATCATTTTTGAAAAGAGGTTTTCTCTAAGAAAAGAATAATACTTAAAATGTAAATTTATTACACAGCTGAATTACATAGAAGTTACATAAAATCTGAATTACTGGAATAAAAAATTTAAGAAAATAAAAGATAATTAAAGATAAAAAAAGTTAAATTTCACTAAAAAGCTAAATCAATGAATAAAAAAATCAAGAAAATAAAAGATAATTAAAGATAAAAAAAGTTAAATTTCATTAAAAAGTTGAATTATTGGAATATAAAAACTGCTTAAAATAGCAGCTACATAACTATATATCTTAAGAGAAGTTATATGCAATTCCTCTCAGATACTCTTCGTCTTTTAGATTTACTGTATCTAAATATTTTCTGTGTGTGAGAGAGAGAGACAGAGACAGACAGATAGACAGAAATAATTTTTTTTCTCTCATCTCTTCGTCTATGGCCAGTTGGGCTGCGGCTAGTCGGCCCCTGCGGCCAGTTGGGCTGCGTCCAGTCGGCCATGGCCAGTTGGGCCATGGCCAGTCGGTCGCGACCAGTTGTCCCATTCCCCAGTTCTCTCTTTAAATTTACCTGTTAAGGACGTAAAGTCAGGTATGGTTTAACAATTTGTTTACAATCTCATTAGTGCAACTTTTAGTGACATATCTTCGGTTGATAAGTAGCCTGGACTAAATTCTTGAAATGAAGTACTAAATTAAATTAGGCCTAGCCTATGCAATGAATGAAGAAATTATCTGATAAAGGCTATCCAATTTTTTTTCTTTTATACTTTCATTTTGTGAATGTAAAGTTGATCGAACAGGTGATTAGACCTATGCGTAATGACGTACTTCTGAGTACGTCTTCCTGTGCAGACAATAATTAGGCCTAGACCTTTTATTTCTTAAGAACCCCACTAAAGGATATCGTGGGGTCAGAGTATAGACTGAGTTCAAGTGTAGACTGAGGAATTTCTTGTTAGGTAAGAACAACATTTTAAGCAATTGCAGTCATAATGTCGCTCCCAATGACGATAACATGCCATGTATGAGCAATACTAGTGTCATGGAACCAGGTAAGTCAGGGGTTTCCAAAACCCCTGAAGAAAGTGACTCCAGTCATGTTGACGTAGACTCTGAATTATGTATCTGCTCATCTCTTGATGAGAATTCCTCAGGAAGGTCTACCTAATGAGCTGGAGGAAGAGGATTTTGTAGATCTTGGAGTAGTCTGAAAATGTTATAGAAATTAAAGCCTTAAATTATCTGGGAGGTTATATAGCTCATAAGTACAGAAATAAATATCCTTCCTTAGGATTCCCAGAAATTGAAGGCCTAAACAACGACTGGATCTCCAAAGTGAGGAGGAAAGTGCTGTTTAGACCCAGTTATCAATTTGTCAGTAATTGAAAGGAAATAGAATAACTCTTAAAATCTTTTCATGGGGAACAGTTGAAACCAGGCGTTTATGGAATTACGAAATTAGTTAATATTTTCAGGGAATTAAACATTGATGCCCCAGAGGAAGTAATGAAGTTCTTTATTAGGTGCAAAATACATTTTAGGATGAAGATATTAAATGCTGAAGGGAAGTAAGAAATTCTTAAAAAAAGGTGTAAAAAAAAATTCTTCAGTAATTTTTGGTAAATAAAAGAACAATACGCTAATTCAATAAAAGTCTGGAAAGTTTTTTTTTTCATATTCATTCACCCTCGTTACTTTCGTTATTTGTATTCCAACAAGATTATATTCTGTAGAGGAAGGTCTTAGATATCTTGATATAACTGTGTTTTAAGTGAGAGAGAGAGAGAGAGAGAGAGAGAGAGAGAAAGTATGTTCCTGTATGGAAATTGTGAACACCAGCATAGCAACAAATTATTGTCAAAACATACGTAATTATTAAGTGCACTGCCCAGTCGACGCGCACCTGTGACGTCACAGTGAGGAAACCGAGCGACCGACGATCTCTCCTTATGATATTCCATCTTGGTCTGGGGCTTCACTCCCAGTCCTGGAATAGAGAGGTCGATGGTTCGCGCCTGTCGATCGCCAATTCTATTATCGCTTAATAAATTCCCCCTCGGTTAAACATATATGATAAAATATTAATTCCGAGGTAGAGCGAATTAGATATTAAAGGACATTTGTAGTTCGATATATGTATATGAATCACGGTAATGTGATAGACTTATATATATATATATATATATATATATATATATATGTTTATATATATATATATATATATATATATATATATATATATATATATATAACGCGTGTGGTGTGTTTTATATGTGTGGATATGTGTATGTATAAGTGTACGTGCGTGGTGAAGTTTAGTAGCAAGTATTGCATAATAAACGAAGCTTTAGATCGTTCTAAGCGAATTAGAATTTTAAATGTAATTTCGAAGTAATTATGAGACGTCGCCAAGTTTGAAATACCCTTTTTTTTATTTTATCGTGTCGCACTGAAAGGCGCTGTATGAACAGCAAACGCACCTTGAGCAGTCGCACTGTTTCATTTATGAGACCGCCCCCGAGGAGAACTGCTAATGAATCCGTACAAAGAAAATGTGTCTCAGTTGACTACGTCCATTTTTGAAGGGAACCATAAAAAGGAAGAGGAAAAACGGGCACGGGGTGGAGTGGGGAGGTTTGAATGCTTTTGATGTGTCCTCCAGGGCGGGGACGCGGGAGGGAAATGCAAGTTGAGAGCTTAATGACGAGGAATAGGGGCCACTCGTAGGAGGACAAAAAATGGCAATAAAAAAAAAAGACATATGAGAGGGAAAGAGGAAGGGGAAAGGGAAGAGAAAATGAAAAGGAAGTTGGGAGGAAGACAGAGAAGACATGAAGAATGAAAGTGAGTGCGTTTTGAAGTTACGTATTACGCTGGGAATTGCGAAAATCATCGAAAAAAAAAAATAAAAAAACGCAACGGAAGGTTATTAGAAGACTGTGTTCTGTGTAGAGGAACAGCAGTAGGAATATTTTACCGGTGTTTGTCCTTCAGAAGCTAAATATAAACAGTAAAACTACTACTATCTTATTGAATAACTTTTCCAGAATCCGATACAGACTATAATTTTCTGCCCAATCCTTATGTTTGTAGCCGACCTCTCTCTATGTATTTGTATATTATAACACTAATTTTCAGTGTTATTCGTAAATAACGTGTACTGAAAGTAATCTTGGATTGCTTATGAGACGGCACAGCTGGCTTCTGGGGAAAACCCGTCTTATTCTTTATTTACTGGATTTTTTTCTTGTATCAAAACTGTTTTTAAGAAGTCCTTTTGAAAACATTTGTAAAGTTATTTTATTGCCATAAATTTCATACCGTTATAATATTTTATAAAATAATGGATTGGTTCCAGAGTAATAGGCAGTGATATATATATATATAGTATATATATATATATATATATATAATATATATATATATATATATACACGTAGATACATACATACATATCTAATCTATCTATAAATGCGTGTGTGTATATGTATGTAGGTATGTATGTGTATATATGAGATTTTTTTGCTTGTGTATCAGGCCAGTCAGTTAAAATTCACAGCTGTTGGCAGCGATAGTAACTGGTACCAGCTGGGCACTGCTACCTTGGAAGTGCTAGTGGTTTGGGATTCGAGTCCGTCATACCCCACACCAGAAGAGTGCCTTGGGAGTGTTATGAACCCCTTCGTGATAAAAATGTCTTCTAAATGATAGACGAGCCTCTTTGACTTGAGTCCAACGGCAGTCATGTATATTCCGCCATTCCAACTGCTAAGGAATGTTTCTGTTATGTAAGCGGTATAAACTGAGTATTATTATCTTTGGAGGTGTAAATAACTTGGATAAAAGAACCATATGTGACAGGGCAAAGAAGAACCTAATGAATGATTGTGGGCTACATGGTGAGAGGAAATCATTCCTAAATGGCTGTGGAGCCTTTCCTCTGTGACCAAACGGTAGCTATACGGTCTTTCCGTTTGCAGTCGCATTCCCCATAATGTTATGAAAGAGGAAAATTTAGGGAAAAAAAACCCTAATAGCAAAATACCTGTGTTTTGAGTGTGGATGTGCAGAAAACAAAATAAATGAAAGGCGATACGTGTAATAGGAAGCAGAATGCTTTGGTACTCAGTGAAACGAAGGACATGTGTGGAGAACGAGGCAGGACAAAGCGTTGTCTGGATTAGGTGAAGGAAGCAGGTTTAGTATCAAGATTCTTCTGGGAATGAATGAACGAAAATTTATTAGTTTGAAGACAAAATGGTTTATAGCGAGTGTAGAAGATGTTATGATTGTGAGTTATATAGCATCCAGGTATGAAAAAGGACGAGATCAAAAGGGAATATTTTTTTAAAGAGACTGGGTTTGGAGTGCATAAAAGGAAGTTTGGAGTACTATGTGAAAGGATTGTTATGTAGGCGATGGAAGTAGAGTTTATTTGACTATGTAAGAAGTGCAATGAATTGATTGAAAAGTTTAAAAACACCAGGAGTTGATGCTTTACAAATTGCCTGAGAATGAGTAAGCAGCTAATAAGGGAAGATATGCCTGATCTATATGGAATTGCAGTCTGGCTTTTAAGTCGCTGAGGTTGCTGATATGAACTGATTACATAGTAAAAGCGTAAAAAATTGAAAGAGCCAGAAATGTAAACATGCAGAAGGAAGGTTTGAGATAGTCTAGTCAAGTGGAAAGAATGGGAGATGATGACGTTGATTAAATAAAAGAGTATAGTTTTGGATCGTCTGGAGGAAGGCGGTGTGGAAGACCTGGAAGGTGGTGAATGGATGGAGGAGAAGATATTGGAACGGAAGAGCTTTAGTTTTTTAGAAGTATGTGCGAGAATTAGGTGGATGGCTTAGTGTGTGCAAGGATGTTTGCACGTTTATGAAGCTGCTAGTGCTATGGATATTTTCTGCAAAGGGAAGGACTTAATGTATATATTTATGTGTGTGTATATACGTACATACACACACACATTATATATATACGTATATATATATATATATATATATATATATATATATATATATATATATGTATTTATGTATGTATATATACATTAAGCCCTTCCCTTTGCAGAATTATATATATATATATATATATATATATATATATATATATACTATATATATATATATATATATATTATATATATTAGGGGTGATTAAAAAAGAACGACCCTATTTCATGATTAAATATTTTATGAAGGAAAAATAGCAGAAAATAAAACTTATAATACAAGTGTTCTACTAACAGTAAAGTTTTATTTCACGTGTTACAAGTGCTCAATATGGCCACCCCTTGCGGCCCGAACAACATCAGTGCGATATGAGAATTTTTCCCAAAGACGTTGAAGCACATCAGGATCAATTGAATTGATCGCTGTTGTTATTCGATGTTTTAAGTTTTCCAGATGGGGCGCCTCCCCAGTGGAGCTTATCAGTTGGAGCATTTTAAATGAAAAACTGCCTCTTTGTTCCGCCATTGCCAACTGACCTGGAAAACTTAACACATCGAATAACAACAGCGATCAATTCAATTGATCCTGATGTGCTTCAACGTGTTTGGGAAGAAATTTCTCATATTCGTATTGATGTTGTTCGTGCCGCAAGGGGTGGCCTTATTGAGCACTTGTAACATGTGAAATAAAACTTGACTGTTAGTAGAATACTTGTATTATAAGTTTTATTTTTTGCTATTTTTCCTTCATAACATTTTTAATCATGAAATAGGGTCATTCTTTTTTAATATATATATATATATATATATATATATATATAGATATATATATATATATATATATATACATTAAGCCTTTCCCTTTGCAGAATTTTATATAATATATATATACTATATATATATATATATATATACATACATATATATATATATATATATATATATATATATATATATATATATATATATATATATATATTATATATATATATGTGTGTGTGTGTGTGTGTGAGTGTCTTTGGACAAGTAAATGTTGTGTGGGATTTATTCAGAAAACTGCAAACCAAAAGAAGAGATAATTTGAAAACAAAAATATTGAGCAATGAGTGCCGATAGATATGGTGGAAGGGTAGAAAAACCTGATGCGATAAGAGATGACTTAAATTAGGTTAAGGAAAGAAAGCAGAAGGTCATCCAAAGGCCTGGAAGAGAAGAGAGATTTGAATAGAAGCCAAAGTTGAAATGTGGAAAGGGCTAGTAGAACCATCTCTATATAGAAGTGAAGTGAGCTGGTTGAATGTAAATGAAAGAAAAGACTTGAAACTGCCAAGATGTATATCAGTTGCTAAAAAAATATGGAGATAAGAAACAAATAGGTAGAGAGGTTTGAGTACGTTTGATTATTGAAGATAATGGAGGATGATACTGTAATTAAACGAGAATTTGAATCGGATGTGCTTGGAGGAAGATGGAAGTTACGACCTACAAAGGGTTGATATACCAGTGAAGTTATTGAACGTACAGGGGTGACTGGCACAGCTTGTTGGAGACTAATGTAATCCTGATGAGCTCTGCTTAGTTGCAGATATGAAAAGCTAGAAATGAAGTTTTCTTCACCGGATCTATTCACAGATACGGGTATTGGATGTCGAGAGAAAAAAGGTAAAGAAGTCATAAATATGAGAAATGGTTTTCTTCAAAAGGGCTTCCTTTAAGTCCCCAGTGAATGCGGATTTAATTGTCATTCAAAATGCAACGCCAGACGAATTTCAACACTCAAAGGATAATACGTCTAGGAAATTATAATCCTCTGCAGCTCTTAGACTTTGGAAATTCTCATTTATTATGCATTATGTTCTTAAGAGCAACTCAACTCGCGCGAGACATTCCAGGTTTAAAGTTAAATGGTTGTTATTTAAGACTGATGTGTTCTCACTCTGTGCGGTTACTGGTACTCATTTTTCATTCGGGAAAGTTCCTTATTCCTAATCCACGGAATAAGTCGAGAAACGAATTTCGTGTTTCGTAATATAGGCTGCAATTATTAGTATTTTCATTGCTAACTTGATTTGTGGCCGGAGAAATAGCCGGCGCACTGTAGCCGCGTAATGGTATTTCATTGTTCAAGTGGAATTTAAATGTTACCTTTTGTAATGTTTCCGAGAAAAAGATGAAAGTTTTGAAATACGCGCATCTTCTGCGACCCATGAAATATTCCATTCCGGAAAATCACTTCTTTATAGTAGGAAACAAGATGAAAGCATCGTTAAGTTAACAAACATTGCAAAGCGTAAACTGAAAAGCATCAGTGTTTACCTTCTGCATCTTTGTAAAAGTGGTAGAAAGCCTTTGAAGGCTTCTTTTAATCGAGCTTCAATTCAGCGAATAACAACAGCGAATCTTTTCCAGCACATTGGAAAGGCAACACAGTATTGCCCCTCAACAAAAACAATGTGTATTCGGGACGGGGGCCGGGGGGTTAGGAGCCTCCAGTCATCCATTGAAACAAGGCAGTAAAACCCGGGGCTCTTTCACTTTGCCGGTAATTCTAAGGTCAAACAGAGGGGGGAATTATATTATGCCCCTCTTAACACTTAAGGTGCATTTTATCTTGCTTTATGAATGGCCTCCTGCACTTACCATTTTTCTTATTTCTATTTTTCCCTGAGATGACCCCCTGCCGTTTCGACTCCATAACCTTCCATCGAAGTCCACTCCTCTGCCTGTCTGCCCGTCTGTCTGTCTGTCTGTATCTCGTACGGACACGCACACGCTGCATATACTCATCCACTTCACCCCTCCCCCCCGTCCCCTTTTCATCCCATTTTTGCCATGTTCCTTTCATTAACACTATACTTGACTTGCCGGGTGTCCACTCCTCAAAACGCTTTTCATGCTGCGTAAAAACCTGAAGAGCGTTGGGGTCAGTCTCCAATTTTTTCCTTTTGCGGACAAGGTGGAGGGCTTTTGTAAGAGGCACACGCAAGCCGAAGGGAACGTTGTTTGTGTGAGGAGGGTGCGGGAGGGAAACGTTTTTAATATGCAAGCTGAAGGGAACGTCTTTCTCTGTTCATAAGCGATGGGGTTTGCTGTGAGTTTGTGTGATTATCTGAATTAAAAATGATTTTTTGAAGGCCCCCCACAAATATCGCGTCATTCATATTTACATTTTTTTCTGCGAGGAGAAAGAGGTGCTAAAAAGTAATGAAAAGGTGTACGGATTTCTTTATTTTTCATATCTGAAAAGATGTTTCTTATTCTTCAAAAACGAAATGTAAAGGTGTCATTGATTTTTTCGGTGTAAGGCTGAATAGAGAGGGAGAACAGAATAACAAAGTAGAATAATAAAACTGTGAGTCTGGCTTTACAGTAGGTTATTTCAAATACTCTATTGCAAAATTATAGTCGGAGGAAAGGAAAAAATTAATGTTGACCTCAAAGTGTGACCTTGACCTTGACCTCATTTTTCTTGCCATATCTGAATTCTTTTATCTCTCAGTGCAGAAATTATGGTCAAGGTGAAATTCTTATGTAATCTTTGATCTCAAAGTAAATTTTTGACACTGGCCTTGAACTTTCTTTGAAGACTGATACCATTTACTGATAAGGTATGACTTAAGTTAAATTCCTTTCTGGAATTTGGACTTATATTTCATTGACTTCGACTTCATTCTCATTCAACACGAGGGCTTCTTCCTAAATGTAGTGCTCACGACAGACGAGTCTGCAGTCTGTATCTTATGTAGCTAAAAAGTTAAGGCCAACTTGAAATTGCTATTGGAGCCTTGATCATCCTAAAATATCAAGAGTTACGTTTCTATGTCTCCCAACACTTAATCAGTTCTTGAAAGTCAGCAGGCCCGCCTTCGTAGAATTTTTCCCAAAAATCTACACGGAAGATTTTGTGCTGTTCGTGTTGAACAGGAAAACAAACAAACCTGACTAAAGACATAACCTACCTAGGATGATAAAGTAATTTAGAGTTAAGTAACCTCGTTTAGTGTTTCTTATTAAGTAACCTCATTTAGTGCTGGTTATATTATGCAATGTGACAATAGCTTTCTACAGAATTACAATAATCAGTAATAACATTTTAATCTGTGGAAAGATTACTGGACCCCAAAATTTTCTGTTTTTGTATTTCTTACATTTTGAGAATAAGGTGAATGATTTTTTTTATTTGCAATATTTAGCAACTCTTCTTCACAGGCTCAGGTGTCTGTCAATTTGGTCCCTCCTCATTGACCTCTTAAGAATTTGCTGTTTGGTAACAGTTTCCATACATATATGGTTATTGTCTGAAATTTTTTAGCGTTTTCGTTGTTTTTCTTTCACATCCCTGTATCTGTATTATATGTCGTTTCACATAAATGTTTTCTGTTGCAGATAACATTTGGTTTCAGAGAACAC
>NC_061108.1:71013762-71023762 GCF_015104395.2 Macrobrachium nipponense
GTGTTCTCTGAAACCAAACGTTATTTGCAAACCGGAAAACATTATTTTTGTGAAACCGAAATATTAATACAGATACGGGGATTAGTGACCAAGAAAAACAACGAAAAAACGAAAACGCTAAAAAATTTTACAGACAACTAACCATGTATGTATGGAAACTGTTTTACCAAACAGCCAAATTCTTAAGAGGTCAATGGAAGGAGGGACCAAATTGGACAGGACACCTGAGGCCTGTGAAGTCCGGAAGTTGCTAAATATTGCAAATAAAAAAAATCTTGCACCTATTCTCCAAAAGTGTAAAGAAATACAAAAACAGGAAAAAATTTTTGGGGCTCCAGTCAATTTTCTTTCCACAAGATTAAAATGTTATACTGATTATTGAGTAAATTCTGTAGAAAAGCTATTTGTCAAAACATTGCTATAATATCAACCAGGCACTAAATGAGGTTACTTAATAAGAAACACTAAACGAGGTTACTTAACTCTAAATTACTTTATCATCCTAGGTAGGTTATGTCTTTAGTCAGGTTGTTTGTTTCCTGTTCAAACACGAAAAGCACAAAATCTTCCGTGTAGATTTTTGGGTTGGGAAAAAATTCTACGAAGGCGGGCCTGCTGACTTTCAAGAACTGATTAAGTGTTGGGAGACATAGAAACGTAACTCTTGATATTTTAGGATGATCAGGCTCCAATAGCAATTCAAGTTGGCCTTAACTTTTTAGCTACATAAGATACAGACTGCAGACTCGTCTGTCGTGAGCACTACATTTAGGAAGAAGCCCTCGTGTTGAATGAGAATGAAGTCGAAAGTCAATGAAATATTAAGTCCAAAAAATTCCCAGAAAGGAATTTAACTTAAGTCATACCTTATCAGTAAATGGTATCAGTCTTCAAAGAAAGTTCAAGGCCAGTGTCAAAAATTTACTTTGAGATCAAAGATTACATAAGAATTTCACCTTGACCATAATTTCTGCACTGAGAGATAAAAGAATTCAGATATGGCAAGAAAAATGAGGTCAAGGTCACGCTTTGAGGTCAACATTAATTTTTTCCTTTCCTCCGACTATAATTTTGCAATAGAGTACTTGAAATAACCTACTGTAAAGCCAGACTCACAGTTTTATTATTCTACTTTGTTATTCTGTTCTCCCTCTCTATTCAGCATTACACGAAAAAATCAATGACACCTTTACATTTCGTTTTTGAAGAATAAGAAACATCTTTTCAGATATGAAAAATAAAGAAATCCGTACACCTTTTCATTACTTTTTAGCACCTCTTTCTCCTCGCCAGAAAAAAATGTAAATATGAATGACGCGATGTTTGTGGGGGGCCTTCAAAAAATCATTTTTAATTCAGATAATCACACAAACTCACAGCAAACCCCATCGCTTATGAACAGAGAAAGACGTTCCCTTCAGCTTGCATATTAAAAACGTTTCCCTCCCGCACCCTCCTCACACAAACAACGTTCCCTTCGGCTTGCGTGTGCCTCTTACAAAAGCCCTCCACCTTGTCCGCAAAAGGAAAAAATTGGAGACTGACCCCAACGCTCTTCAGGTTTTTACGCAGCATGAAAAGCGTTTTGAGGAGTGGACACCCGGCAAGTCAAGTATAGTGTTAATGAAAGGAACATGGCAAAAATGGGATGAAAAGGGGAGGCGGGGGGGAGGGGTGAAGTGGATGAGTATATGCAGCGTGTGCGTGTCCGTACGAGATACAGACAGACAGACAGACGGGCAGACAGGCCAGAGGAGTGGACTTCGATGGAAGGTTGAGTCATGGCAGTCGGGGAACGGCAGGGGGTCATCTCAGGGAAAAATAGAAATAAGAAAAATGGTAAGTGCAGGAGGCATTCATAAAGCAAGATAAAATGCACCTTAAGTGTTAAGAGGGGCATAATATTAATTCCCCCCTCTGTTTGACCACTTAGAATTACCGGGCAAAGTGAAAGAGCCCCGGGTTTTACTGCCTTGTTTCAATGGATGACTGGAGGCTCCTAACCCCCCGGCCCCCGTCCCGAATACACATTGTTTTTGTTGAGGGGCAATACTGTGTTGCCTTTCCAATGTGCTGGAAAAGATTCGCTGTTGCTTGTTATTCGCTGAATTGAAGCTCGATTAAAAGAAGCCTTCAAAGGCTTTCTACCACTTTTACAAAGATGCAGAAGGTAAACACTGATGCTTTTCAGTTTACGCTTTGCAATGTTTGTTAACTTAACGATGCTTTCATCTTGTTTCCTACTATAAAGAAGTGATTTTCCGGAATGGAATATTTCATGGGTCGCAGAAGATGCGCGTATTTCAAAACTTTCATCTTTTTCTCGGAAACATTACAAAAGGTAACATTTAAATTCCACTTGAACAATGAAATACCATTACGCGGCTACAGTGCGCCGGCTATTCTCCGGCCACAAATCAAAGTTAGCAATGAAAATACTAATAATTGCAGCCTATATTACGAAACACGAAATTCGTTTCTCGACTTATTCCGTGGATTAGGAATAAGGAACTTTCCCGAATGAAAAATGAGTACCAGTAACCGCACAGAGTGAGAACACATCAGTCTTAAATAACAACCATTTAACTTTAAACCTGGAATGTCTCGCGCGAGTTGAGTTGCTCTTAAGAACATAATGCATAATAAATGAGAATTTCCAAAGTCTAAGAGCTGCAGAGGATTATAATTTCCTAGACGTATTATCCTTTGAGTGTTGAAATTCGTCTGGCGTTGCATTTTGAATGACAATTAAATCCGCATTCACTGGGGACTTAAAGGAAGCCCTTTTGAAGAAAACCATTTCTCATATTTATGACTTCTTTACCTTTTTTCTCTCGACATCCAATGCCCGTATCTGTGAATAGATCCGGTGCAAGCAAAACTTCATTTCTAGCTTTTCATATCTGCAACTAAGCAGACGAGCTCATCAGGATTACATTAGTCTCCAACAAGCTGTGCCAGTCACCCCTGTACGTTCAATAACTTCACCGGTATATCAACCCTTTGTAGGTCGTAACTTCCCTCTTCCTCCAAGCACATCCGATTCAAATTCTCGTTTAATTACAGTATCATCCTCCATTATCTTCAATAATCAAACGTACTCAAACCTCTCTACCTATTTGTTTCTTATCTCCATATTTTTTTAGCAACTGATACATCTTGGCAGTTTCAAGTCTTTTCTTTCATTTACATTCAACCAGCTCACTTCACTTCTATATAGAGATGGTTCTACTAGCCCTTTCCACATTTCAACTTTGTCTTCTATTCAAATCTCTCTTCTCTTCCAGGCCTTTGGATGACCTGCTTTCTTTCCTTAACCTAATTTAAGTCAATCTCATATCGCATCAGTTTTTCTACCCTTCCACCATATCTATCGGCACTCATTGCTCAATATTTTTGTTTTCAAATTATCTCTTCTTTTGGTTTGCAGTTTTTCTGAATAAATCCCTCACAACCATTTACTTGTCCAAAGACACTCACACACACACACACACACACACACACACACACACACACACACACACACACACACATATATATATATATATATATATATATATATATATATATATATAAAAATAAAATTCTGCAAAGGGAAAGGCTTAATGTATATATGTGTGTATTAAAATATATTAATTATATATATTTATTATATATAATATCTATAATATATATATCTATATATATATATATAATTAAAAAAGAATGACCTATTTCATGATAAAAATGTTATGAAGGAAAAATAGCAAAAAATAAAAAAAACTTATAATACAAGTATTCTACTAACAGTCAAGTTTATTTAATTTCACATGTTACAAGTGCTCAATATGGCCACCCCTTGCGGCACGAACAACATCAATACGATATGAGAATTCTTCCCAAACACGTTGAAGCACATCAGGATCAATTGAATTGATCGCTGTTGTTATTCGATGTTTTAAGTTTTCCAGGTCAGTTGGCAATGGCGGAACAAAGAGGCAGTTTTTCATTTAAAATGCTCCAACTGATAAGCTCCACTGGGGAGGCGCCCCATCTGGAAAACTTAAAACACATCGAATAACAACAGCGATCAATTCAATTGATCCTGATGTGCTTCAACGTCTTTGGGAAGAATTCTCATATCGCACTGATGTTGTTCGGGCCGCAAGGGGTGGCCATATTGAGCACTTGTAACACGTGAAATAAAACTTTACTATTAGTAGAACACTTGTATTATAAGTTTTATTTTCTGCTATTTTTCCTTCTTTTTTTTAAATATTTAATCATGAAATAGGGTCATTCTTTTTGAATCACCCTACATATATATATATATATATATATATATATATATATAATATATATATATATATATATATATATATATATAATTCTGCAAAGGGAAGGGCTTAATGTATATATACATACATAAAATACATATATATATATATATATATATATATATATCTATAGATATGTGTGTGTGTATGTACGTATATACACACACATAAATAATATTACATTAAGTCCTTCCCTTTGCAGAAAATATCCATAGACACTAGCAGCTTCATAAACGTGCAAACATCCTTGCACACACTGAGCCATCCACCTAATTCTCGGCACATACTTCTAAAAAACTAAAGCTCTTCCGTTCCAATATCTTCTCCTCCATCCATTCACCACCTTCCCGGTCTTCCACACCGCCTTCCTCCAGACGATCCAAAAAAACTATACTCTTTTATTTAATCAACGTCATCATCTCCATTCTTTCCACTTGACTAGACTATCTCAAACCTTCCTTCTGCATGGTTTACATTTCTGGCTCTTTCAATTTTTTACGCTTTTACTATGTAATCAGTTCATATCAGCAACCTCAGCGACTTAAAAGCAGACTGCAATTCCATATAGATCAGGCATATCTTCCCTTATTAGCTGCTTACTCATTCTCAGGCAATTGTAAAGCATCAACTCCTGGTGTTTTTAAACTTTTCAATCAATTCATTGCACTTCTTACATAGTCAAATAAACTCTACTTCCATCGCCTACATAACAATCCTTTCACATAGTACTCCAAACTCCTTTTATGCACTCCAACCCAGTCTCTTTAAAAAAAATATTCCCTTTTGATCTCGTCCTTTTTCATACCTGGATGCTATATAACTCACAATCATAACATCTCTACACTCGCTATAAACCGCATTTTGTCTTCAAACTAATAAATTTTCGTTCATTCATTCCCAGAAGAATCTTGATACTAAACCTGCTCCTTCACCTAATACTGACAACGCTTTGTCCTGCCTCGTTCTCCACACATGTCCTTCGTTTCACTGAGTACCAAAGCATTCTGCTTCCATATTACACGTATCGCCTTTCATTTATTTTGTTTTCTGCACATCCACACTCAAAACACAGGTATTTTGCTATTAGGGTTTTTTTTCCCCTAAATTTTCCTCTTTCATAACATTATGGGGAATGCGACTGCAAACGGAAAGACCGTATAGCTACCGTTTGGTCACAGAGGAAAGACTCCACAGCCATTTAGGAATGATTTCCTCTCACCATGTAGCCCACAATCATTCATTAGGTTCTTCTTTGCCCGCTGTCACATATGGTACTTTTATCCAAGTTATTTACACCTCCAAAGATAATATACTCAGTTTATACCGCTTACATAACAGAAACATTCCTTAGCAGTTGGAATGGCGGAATATACATGACTGCCGTTGGACTCAAGTCAAAGAGGCTCGTCTATCATTTAGAAGACATTTTTATCACGAAGGGGTTCATAACACTCCCAAGGCACTCTTCTGGTGTGGGGAGGTTATGACGGACTCGAATCCCAAACCACTAGCACTTCCACAAGGTAGCAGTGCCCAGATGGTACCAGTTACTATCGCTGACCAAACAGCTGTGAATTTTAACTGACTGGCCTGATACACAAGCAAAAAATCTCATATATACACATACATACCTACATACATATACACACACGCATTTATAGATAGATTAGATATGTATGTATGTATCTACGTGTATATATATATATACTATATATATCTATATATATATATATATATATATATATATATATATATAATACACCATATATCACTGCCTATACTCTGGAACCATCCATATTTTATAAATATTATAACGGTATGAAATTTATGGCAATAAAATAACTTTACAAATGTTTTCAAAAGGACTTCTTAAAAACAGTTTTGATACAAGAAAAAAATCCAGTAAATAAAGAATAAGACGGGTTTTCCCCAGAAGCCAGCTGTGCCGTCTCATAAGCAATCCAAGATTACTTTCAGTACACGTTATTTACCGAATAACACTGAAAATTAGTGTTATAATATACAAATACATAGAGAGAGGTCGGCTACAAACATAAGGATTGGGCAGAAAATTATAGTCTGTATCGGATTCTGGAAAAGTTATTCAATAAGATAGTAGTAGTTTTACTGTTTATATTTAGCTTCTGAAGGACAAACACCGGTAAAATATTCCTACTGCTGTTCCTCTACACAGAACACAGTCTTCTAATAACCTTCCGTTGCGTTTTTTTTTCGATGATTTTCGCAATTCCCAGCGTAATACGTAACTTCAAAACGCACTCACTTTCATTCTTCATTGTCTTCTCTGTCTTCCTCCCAACTTCCCTTTTCATTTTCTCTTCCCTTTCCCCTTCTCCTTTCCCTCTCATATGTCTTTTTTTTTATTGCCATTTTTTGTCCTCCTACGAGTGGCCCCTATCCTCGTCATTAAGCTCTCACTTGCATTTCCCTCCCGCGTCCCCGCCGCCCTGGAGGACACTCAAAAGCATTCAAACCTCCCCACGCCAACCCCGTTTGGCCCGTTTTTTTGCCTCTTTCCTTTTTGTTTTTATGGTTCCCTTCAAAAATGGACGTAGTCAACTGAGACACATTTTCTTTGTACGGATTCATTAGCAGTTCTCCGCGGGGGCGGTCTCATAAATGAAACAGTGCGACTGCTCAAGGTGCGTTTGCTGTTCATACAGCGCCTTTCAGTGTGACACGATAAAATAAAAAAAGGGTATTTCAAACTTGGCGACGTCTCATAATTACTTCGAAATTACATTTAAAATTCTAATTCGCTTAGAACGATCTAAAGCTTCGTTTATTATGCAATACTTGCTACTAAACTTCACCACGCACGTACACTTATACATACACATATCCACACATATAAAACACACCACAAGCGTTATATATATATATATATATATATATATATATATATATATATATATATATATATATATAAGTCTATCACATTACCGTGATTCATATACATATATCGAACTACAAATGTCTTTTAATATCTAATTCGCTCTACCTCGGAATTAATATTTAATCATATGTTTAACCGAGGGGGAATTTATTAAGCGATAATAGAATTGGCGATCGACAGGCGCGAACCATCGACCTCTCAATTCCAGGGCTGGCAGTGAAGCCCCAGACCAAGATGGAATAACATAAGGAGAGATCGTCGGTCGCTCGGTTTCCTCACTGTGACGTCACAGGTGCGCGTCGACTGGGCAGTGCACTTAATGATTACGTATGTTTTGACAATAATTTGTTGCTATGCTGGTGTTCACAATTTCCATACAGGAACATACTTTCTCTCTCTCTCTCTCTCACTTAAAACACAGTTATATCAAGATACCTAAGACCTTACCATACAGAATATAATCTTGTTGGAATACAAATAACGAAAGTAACGAGGGTGAATGAATATGAAAAAAAAAACTTTCCAGACTTTTATTGAATTAGCGTATCTTGTTCTTTTATTTACCAAAAATTACTGAAGAATTTTTTTTTTTTTTTTTTTACACCTTTTTTAAGAATTTCTTACTTCCTTTCAGCATTTAATATCTTCATCCTAAAATGTATTTTGCACCTAATAAAGAACTTCATTACTTCCTCTGGGGCATCAATGAATGTTTAATTCCCTGAAAATATTAACTAATTCGTAATTCCATAAAAGCCTGGTTTCAACTGTTCCCCACATGAAAAGATTTTAAGAGTTATTCTATTTCCTTTCAATACTGACAAATTGATAAACTGGGTCTAAACAGCACTTTCCTCCTCACTTTGGAGATCCAGTCGTTGTTTAGGCCTTCAATTTCTGGGAATCCTAAGGAAGGATATTTATTTCTGTACTTATGAGCTATATAACCTCCAGATAATTTAAGGCTTCAATTTCTTATAACATTTTCAGACTACTCCAAGATCTACAAAATCCTCTTCCTCCAGCTCATTAGGTAGACCTTCCTGAGGAATTCTCAAGAAGATGAGCAGATACATAATTCAGAGTCTACGTCAACATGACTGGAGTCACTTTCTTCAGGGGTTTTGGAAACCCATGACTTACCTGGTTCCATAACACCTAGTATTGCTCATACATGGCATGTTATCGTCATTGGGAGCGACATTATGACTGTAATTGCTTAAAATTTTGTTCTTACCTAACAAGAAATTCCTCAGTCTACACTGAACTCAGTCTATACTCTGACCCCACGATATCCTTTAGTGGGGTTCTTAAGAAATAAAAGGTCTAGGCCTAATTATTGTCTGCACAGGAAGACGTACTCAGAAGTACGTCATTACGCATAGGTTTAATCACCTGTTCGATCAACTTTACATTCACAACACAAAATGAAAGTATAAAAGAAAAAAAATTGGATAGCCTTTATCAGATAATTTCTTCATTCATTGCATAGGCTAGGCCTAATTTAATTTAGTACTTCATTTCAAGAATTTAGTCCAAGCTACTTATCAACCGAATATATGTCACTAAAAGTTGCACTAATGAGATTGTAAACAAATTGTTAAACATACCTGACTTACGTCCTTAACAGGTAAATTTAAAGAGAGAACTGTTTTTCTGTAATCTGCGATAATTCTCTTGGTATAGTTGTGGTAGCAGTTCATATTGAAGATTTCTTTCGTAATCTTCTTTCCGGAAATGGACGACAGAACAAATCCTGGCATCCTTAATGTTATCGCTTCTTTTACATGCATTAATCCATACTTTGGACTCCTCGGGGGTCTTTTGGGAACCTGTGAAAAACAAATCCCATACTGTCTGGAACTATTAGCGCACCCAAATATGGAATACACACCCATAATCGTGAACTGCAACAAAGCAACTGACGGTTAGTGACAAGTGCATCGCTCGTCGATGTGCTCCAGTGACGTCACTGAGAGAGGGAAATTAGCGATCGGATCCCTCGGTGAACACACCCTTACGTTATTCCATCTTGCCCCGACCACCCCGCCAGTCCTGGAATTGAGAGGTCGATGGTTCGCGCCTGTCGATCGCCAATTCTATTATTGCTTAATAAATTACCCCTTGGTTAAATATATGAAAATATATTAATTCCGAGGTAGAGCGAATTATATTAAATTAAAGGACATTTGTAGTTCGATATATATATATATATATATATATATATATATATATATATATATATATATATAATATCTCTATATATATATATATATATATATACTATATATATATATATATATATGTGTGTGTGTGAGTGTGCGTGTGTGTGTGTGCAAGCTTATGTGCGTATTAGCTATGCATAAAGGAACAGCATATTAAGTCATTCCATTAATCGTCCAAAATGACGATTAAATAAATTTGCCAGGCGTAATCTGAAGGATTATATACCTAAAAATAAAGGCACATAACCTAAAGTTCGAAAATCTTCACTGTGACGATATGTATTTAGTAGAAGTTACCATCGCGTGTCAATTGCAAGTATAAAGATTGCTTTGATGGTTTAAAGGTAATTTATCTATTTTAAACATTTTCATATCACTGAAAATATTGGTGGATGATCTAGAGAAGATTTAACCTTCAATACAGTATTCTGTCTTTTAGATAATCGAAACACATTTCCCTCATGAAGTTATGAAAAGAAACGCAAAAAGAGTCTTAGTGTAAGATTTTCGGAATCAAAAGTACATAGTTGGAATAGACTTGT
>NC_061108.1:71028762-71064415 GCF_015104395.2 Macrobrachium nipponense
TAATACAATGAGATTTTTCACTCAGATGGATAAACAGTGCATTTGAAGTCTGGGCTGTTCTAACTGAATACATATGCTGCTTAATCCGAACACATAAACTTTTACTGGACTGACCAACGTAAAACGATGGGCAATCCTTACAAGGAATTAGGAATTTTGTAAATGATGTTGTTATTTGTTACGGGACTATTCTTAATAGCATATCTTTAATGGTATTGTTATAAGAGAACACTACATTAACATTAAACGATTTAAATATTGATTTTATGGTTTCAAATCCACAAAAGAAAATAAGGTAAAGCTAAGTACATTTTTAGGGATTTCTTTTTTCATTAATAGCAACATTATAAACTTTTTATGAGCCTTTTAGCAGAGATCATTTCCTATATCTTTTATGTATTCTATTTCCTGGTCCAGGTATGTGGAGTCGTGATACGCAAAGCGCGTAGGAACATAGAAGAAAAAATAGAAATTTTAATATTAAGATGGTGGCCAGAGTAAAAATGTAACATATGTTAAATTATTTGTGGGTTTTCTATAAATACTGAATTTGCATTGGAAAGATTCTCTATGTATTAATACATCTAGGAAAGGGATGACATTGTTATTTTCAATTTCAACAGTGAATTTTATGCCATCCATAAAATTTTCCATCAAACTATCTCTACTAATGTATTGTCTTTTAGGCTGATACATACATGTGCGCACACACACACACTCAACATATATATATATATATATATATATATATATAGATATATATATATATATATATATATATATATTATATATATATACAGTGGTCCCCCCGTATTCGCGGGGATGTGAACCAGACTCCCCGTGAATAACTGAAACCTATAAAAATGCTTAAAACAGCCTATTTTGTTAGTTAAATCTCAAGAAAAACCTACTTAAAAATTTTTTTTATACCCTAGTTTTTGATTTATCACAAAAAGTGCCTATGTGAACTCTCGAGAAAGACTGAGAGTTTCCAGCCCTGCGATTGGCTTATCAACAGCCAATCAGGAATGTCATAAGGGACTGGATTAGAAATCAGATGCATGGGTGATGTGAATCTACTATAGTATATAGTATGTGCATGTGTTTGTGATAGATTTACTCTGAAAAATTATCTAAATAGCAACAATGGCCTGATCAGTGTAAACGAAATAAGTTTAAAATTACTATTAAACTATACATATGATTATAATCATTTTTAAATGTTAAGGATTAAAGCAGCAGTACACAATAGCTTTTGCCACATTTGTGAGCCTAGCAAGTGTTAATACTGATTTCCAAATTCTTAGAAACTTTGTCCGCACTCAAGATGATTCTTAGGAATGACTCAATGTTTCAACTTGCTTTCTACTCTCTTTTATCTACTAATTTGGTCTGCCTGTTTTCTCGTCCTTTGTATTAAAATCTGCCATATGTAACATTTATGAAATATGGTGTCCAATGTGGGAAAAAGGCCTATAATCAAAGTGCTATGGTCTTTCCTTAAGGTCCCCAGATGTTAAAATTTTCCATCAAACTATCTCAAGGAATGGCTCTAATCAAACTGGCTTAAAGCACACATGTACAGTACAAGATGATTTTATTATAGCACTTTTTTAAACAAACCTCGACACCAGAGGCATCTCATATAGCTTCTGATGTCAACTCCGATGCATTAATTTTAGTGCAATAATAACAGCTTACTGACAGCAATATTCCATGCATCAGGCTACTGTACCTATTTCAAGTAGGCCTATATCAAATTACAGAATGCATCCATGTACCTATACTGCAATGGGAAGGTCTGACATTAAAATGTATAATAATTTGTTATCTTAAAGTTTGCGATATATTTTGTATGATAGGAACTTATGTTTATTTCATGCAAATTACCTACAAGGACTAAATGTCTATACTTACAACGGTATTCTTATTCCCCTTACCTTAACAATATAGCTTAGTACTTGACGAGCAAGCCGTTTGGAGCTCCTACAGTTTACCGGGCCCACCCTATCTTCGACCAATTTTCTAGTCATAACCTACTGCTAGATGGCGGTAAGCCCTAACAAGAAAACAGGAGGGATACACAACAAAAATGGCGACAATCGACTAATTAAAAAATTGAAAGCAGTCATTTTTTGCACATACCTGATTTCTGTTTTGTTGTGGTGGAATGGTGCTTCGTGCCTTATCCACATTTTGAAAGATTCTTGGCTAGCACGTTTGTTCTGGCAAGTGGGAATTTTTGCGCTGTGCACGCTTGCCGCAGGGGTTACAGTGGATGAAATTTTACTCTTAACCTCTAGTTATCGATGATGTACTAACCTAACCAAAGAAGAGAATCCTACCGAGGTCGAACTACTTACCTATGCTGAGGGATTTGGTTGTCGCACGGTTGGGCCCAGTAAACTGTAAACTAACCCCATTCCTTGATCCTTGAAGCTGAACACAAGTAGCCTTTACTTCCATACAGATGGACCATATACCATATCTGTGCTAACACCCGATTTCTTTGACATCTTCACCTTTTTATGTTCCTATTTAAATGCTGTTCTCACCGAGTTTATTTTCATTGTCACGGAATCTCGACTATCTCGTGTAGCTCCGAGTTTTCTTCTAGAATTGCCGTAATCTGCTCCTCTCTTATAAGGCCGCCACTAACGATCAGTTATGCCTGCGCGTCAGCTGGTGCGGGAAAATCTTCATTACTAATGATACAGTCCCTTTCCTCAGTCCTTCATAGCAACCATTCTGATCACTGCATTCCGGCATTTTCGCCTTCCACAGCACAGAAATGGATACTCTCACTTAGTTCAAAATAGCCTCTTCTTCCTACAAATAGTCATCGTCGTTGAAATGTAACTGAGTAGGTTTTACATAATTAGCCACACAGTTCAAATTGGCTTGAAAGTTCAAGGCGTTTAGATGATTCTATCACACTACACTGTATTTTCAGTCTTCAATTTGTTGAAAATACACTTCAAAGTGAGCAGCAGCTTTACCATGATTGGTTGGATGTAACATGTCCGAATAGCATTGTTACATTTCATGTACTTGGTGAGCCAAATTGAAGCATAGATATAAAGGGATTTCTTTCCAAAAGTATTTGTTACGTCTGTTAATATTGCTACCGAGTTGAGACTGAAATAATGTTTCCTAGTCCCACTAGTAAATATCATTGTGCAATTAAATATTGCATAAATCCCATTCCGAAATATATTTCGTTCGGACAAAAATGTTTTTCGTTTTTTTTTTTTATTTTCCATTACCCAATGATTAGTTTTTGAGTAAGAAAGTTTTTATAATTTGAAAAATTGGAATCTATTATCATCAGTAAAAAATAAAACCATGGAAAAACTTTGTTTTGTGCATTTTTTAAAGTATTTTGATTGAATCATTATGAAATATTTCATTAAGTTTAAAGATTGTTAATTAATGCAAATAATACGTGAGTGAGTGGAGTTTGGCTTATCTAATGTTATCAGGGTATCATTTGTTTAAAGATCTTTCCGTTAAAAAAAAAGTTATTTCAAGTTAGCATATGAAATATAATATCAAAAATATCATATAATTTATAACTTCCTTTATATAATTTATAAACTTCCTTAAGTTAATACAAATACATTTCGCTAGACTGAAGGATGGTGAAATTATTGAGGATATATACCTTGAGTTGCGATCATCTATACCAATACTACCTTTCGGTGGTCTTCCACCAGGGCGGCACTGCAAAGACTTGCGGCCATTATTGGAGGTCTGGTAACCCACAAATTTAACAGGGGATTGGTGCGATTGTGAATCATTTTTATCGTTAATGTTTAATGACTAAGTGTTAGGGCATTTTAGGGTTTAGTGAGTAAGTGTTTAGTGAATGTTTATGAGTATAAAATTCTTTAGTGAATGTTAAATCTAGGGTTTAGTGAATGTTTACTGAGTGCTTAGGGTTGTGAATATTACTGAATGTTTGTGTAAGTATTCAGTGATGTTTATTGTTGTGAGTCTTTAGAGTTTTGGTAGTTTTGTGAATGTTAATAAGTGGTTTGGTTTGAGTGTTTAGTGAATTTCTTGTGAAGGTTTGGTTTAGTGAATTTTTATTGTGTAAGTAGTCAGTGAATGTTTAGTGAGGCTTTATGGTTTTAGATAATATTTTGTGAATGTTTAGTACATAAGTATTCAGTGAATATTTATTGAGTGAATGTCTTGGGAATGTTAGTGTTTGGTGAATGTTTATTATGTAAGTACAGTGAATGATTTGTGAGTCTAGGATTTTAGTGAATGTTTTGTGAATGTTAGTGAATGTTTTACGTTGAATGTTAGGAATTTCTATTATGTAAGCATTCAGTGAATGTTAGCGAGTCTTTAGTGTGTTAGTGAATGTTTAATTGAATGTTAGTGAATGTTTAGTCTGTAAGTATTCGGTAAATATTTAGTTAATGTCTTGTGAATGTTAGTGTTTAGTGAATATTCAGTAAGTATTCAGTGAATGTTTTGTGAATGTTAGTGTTTTGTCAATGTTTAGTGTGTAAGTTTCCAGGTAATGTTTAGTCAGTCTTTAGGGATTTAGTGAATGTTTTCTGAATGTTAGTGATTGTTTAGTGTGCAAGTATTCGGTGGATGCTTAGTAAATGTCTTGTAAATGTTAGTGGTTAGTGAATGTTTAGTAAGTATTCAGTGAATATTAGTGAGTTTTAATGAATGTCTTGTGAATGCTAGTGTTCAGTAAATGTTTATTGCGTATGTATGCAGTGCAAGAATGTTAGTGAATGTTCAGTGTGTATTTGGTGAATGCTTAGTGAATGTCTTCTAAATGTTAGTGTTTAGTGAGTGTTTATTGTGTAAGTATTCCGCGAATGATTAGTGAGTCGTTTGGGTTTTAGTGAATGTTTTGTGAATGTTAGTTAATGTTTAATATGTAAGGATTTAGTGAATGGTTAGCGAATGTTTAGTTAATGTCTTGTGAATGTCAGTCTAGTGAATGCTTAGTGTAAGTATTCAGTGGATGTTTAGTTAGTCTTTAGGGTTTTAGTGAATGTTTTGTGAATGTTAGTGAATGTTTAGTGTGTAAATATTCGGTTAATGTTTAGTTAATGTCTTGTGAATGTTAATGTTTAGTGAATGCTTAGTAAGTATTAAGTGAATGTTTGAATTTGTTTAGTGTGTAAGTATTCGGTGAATGCTTAGTTAATGTCTTGTAAATGTTTGTGTTTAGTGAATGTTTAGTGAATGCTTAGTAAGTATCCAGTGAATGTTAGTGAATGTTTAGTGAATGTCTTGTGAATGCTAGTGTTTAGTAAATGTTTATTGTGTAAGTATTCACTGATGTTTATTGAGTCTTGCGTTTGTTTTATGTAAAAAGTGTTTGGACTTAGTGTTTAGTAAATATTTAGTTTGCAAGTATTCAGTGAATGTTTAGTGAATGTTTTTTTAATGTATAGTCAGTAAAAATGTTTAGCGGGTGTTTAGTGACTGTCTTGCGAATGTCAGTGTTTAGTGAATGTTTAGTGTGTAAGAGTTTATTGAGTGTTTAATGAGTGATGGGTGGATGTTCACACACTGTTTAGTGTTTAATGAGTGTTTAGGGGTTTAATGAGAATTTAGGGTCTAGTGAGTATTTAGTGTTAGTGAGTGTTTAGTGTATAGTGAGTGCTTAGTGAATGTTTAAAATAAAGTGAGTACTTAGTGAATGCTTAGTGACTGTTTAGTGTTTAATGAATGCTTAGGATTAAGCGAGTATCTGTGGTATAGTGAGTACTTATCGAGTGTTTGGTGCTATATGAGTGTTTAGTGAGCGTTTAGTGTTTACCGAGTGCCTAGTGAGTTTTGAGTTTCACTGAGTATTTAGTGTTATTCACTGTGAGTGTATGTTAAATGTGAGTGTTTAGTGAGTATGAGTGCATAGCAAGTGTGTGTTTAGTGGGTGTAAGTGTATGGTGAATGTTAGTGCTTAGTGATTGTACATTACTATTTAGTTAGTGTTTAGTGAATGTATGCTAAGAAAGTCCTGTAATTTACAGGAACCATTTATGCTAGATACTGCTTAGATCTTGTTAAACTGGGTTCAGTAACTAATAATAATAATAATAATAATAATAATAATAATAATAATAATAGTTATAATAATAAGATAATAATGATAGTAAAAAAGATAAAAATAATAATAGTAATAAAGTATAGTACTATGAGCTGGACCGAAACCTTTCAATATGGCCTCTCCAGGTCACACACTCGATAGGGAGATTGACGCTCTATGATATATGCCAATTTTCTTTTTAATATCATAAAAAAAACTCAAATTAACAGAATATTTTTTATAAATATGATGGAGAATTCAGATATACCAGAGAAGAAAATTGGAAATATTGTTTTATTTTCATTTTTATTTTTCTTAAATAAATGAACGGTTTAATGCGAGTCACACAAGCCTAAGATGATCGAAAATGGTAATGACATCTGCGTGAACAACGGAGTGATGGGTGCTTTTGGGATTTACACTAAATATCAGGATATGAAAAGCATTCATTAACTGAAACGGACTAGAAACCCCACTTTCACTAATCATATGGGGCACGTAAGAATGATTACTGTTGTTTCTCTTAATGTTCAAAAGAACATATTGACTTATCTTTAGATGATGTTGTTCCTTAATCATATCAGTGTTTGAGAGAGAGATTCCCAAAAGTTGGAAACTACTGCCAAGAAAATCATTTTGCCTCCCTATAAAGTTTCACATAAGGGCATTTAAATCAGTTATCGACTTTAAAGTAGAATCTATAAAATGTTCGTAATCATAATTGTATTTGATTATTTAGTGTGGATTGTTCCAATTTGCTTTAAAATGCACGGAAAAGACATAAAACGTTAACTTCTTGAACACTTTATTTCATAGTCCCCCAACTCTTTAGCATTATTAACAGCCCAAACATACATTGAAGGGAGAAATTTCCGTTGTTAAATAAACTTTCAGCTGGATCACCAAGTAATTACACGAAATCTAACGTGTTATTCGTGTATGTTACATCCAACCAGTCACCGTCAAATTGGAGCCTACTTTTAAGGGCATTTTCAAAAGATAATAAAAAAATAGTATACTTTGTAAAAATTATTACTTTAAAATATGGTTCAATTCTCATTAACAATTGCCTTAAGTTCAAAATGCACTTAAGAGGATACTCATATGAGCTGCCATATTTGAGACAACACTACAGTAAAGAGAAAAATAGACGGGCAATAATGCTACAGTGCAACTACAATAGTCTCTGTTCCTGAAAAATGTTTAATGCACCTCTCTAGAAACTACCGAGTCCAAAACTGACAATAAAATTCAATAATCATTAAACTTAGGACGCAAGATAAATTTTCAAAAGGTATACTTCTAACGATGGCAACATAACCCGGGGAACGGCAATTATCAAGTCCACTGTTACTTTAATTCTATGGAAATACTAATCTCTAATTTAGCAATACTTCCACGACAGTGATTTTATTTCCAGACATCACATTGTTTAGAATGTCACGGAATAGCTAAGGAGCCCTACGACTTAAATCATGTCTGTACTGGTACCTGTCGGATATATTACGATAACTAGCACTCTACAAGTTTTAAGGGCAACTGTAATAAGCTGAAGGTATCTCGGCAGGTGTTCAACACCTTTAGAAAAAAAAGTATTTCGGAGAGCATTCTACGAAATCAAATAGAAAAGCTAATAGACAAACATATTACCTTCGGTAGTTCACTTCAGCCAGGCCAATAAAAATTTTTTAAACCAGCCAAACAGTCTCGTATATACATCGAAGTTAATACATACGAAACACTAATTTGATTTGGGCTCATATGCAATGTAGACTTCCGTCGTCCAGAATGACATAAAACATACATACACAAAGAAGATTTATTTAATGTCTTATTAAAAAAAATTACCGTAATCTTGGTAAAGTCGCAAAGTCGGCTAAAAGAATGAATGTAAATGAAAACAAGAACGAAATGTCGTTAGATAAAGAGCACGAACACACAAAAATCTCCAGCGAGTTAACCGATACTAAATGTTCATAAAAAAAAACTACTACAACGAATATATACTGATTTTCAATACAACGCACAAATTCTACATGACATGAAAATGCAAAAACGTAGCTATGAGAGACAAACGTACAAAGAAAATTACTAGAGAAAGAGACCAGCCTCAGTTTATGAGCCCTTAGTTTGTTGTTTTTTCTGGAGGCAGCGAAGAGGCTTCTGGTGACAGAAGGAAAGGTTGTCACAACTCATATGGAAGAAATGAAGACAGCATAACCAGGGTGCGTCAGGAAAAGAAATAGAACAAAAATAATAACTCAAAATAGGCGGAAAGAAAGAACATAACAATACTTCCAATTACAACCAAATGAAATGAAAGAAAATATTGACAATTAGTCCTTATGCATTTGTGTTTGCAAATAAATGGAGTATTTTACTGATTTCCCTTTCCGAACCCACTGTGACAATAAGGATCGTGTAAAAGAATGCCTCCTCCAGAAACTAAACAATATTCGTTTACATAACTTTATTATATACTCAGAGAGGACAAACAAATTTTATTTCTACCAAAGAACACTCTGAGTTAAGTAACAGGTTTTTTTATTTCTTTTTCTTTTTCAACAAATATCAGTGCACAAGTTGCACAATTAAATCATACCTTTTGCTACAGAAACACGTAATGATGAGAAGAGTTTGAGGGAGAAACATGTGCCTTAGACCCTCAGTTACAATCATTCTCAAATATATTTCACCACATAACCTGAAATTCTTAAATCCCACCAAAGATTTATAGTCAATACAACTTACAATACCAGACCAAGGGCTCAACAACCGTACACTTCTCAAAAGGAGACTAAAAACTGATATCTGAAATATCGTTACATTATTCTATGCTATACTTTAATGTAAATGAAAAGCTATGCAGTGAAAGGCTAAGGAATTTCGCGTCGCAGTGCCGTAGCGATAGCCAAGAGAAAGTCATTTGCATTTTCAAACGATTATTAGATATCAAAATGAAACTATCTAAACATAACCACACGTCTAAGTAAGAAACATTTAATCAAAATAATTATTTTACTAACAATAAATGTCTGGTAAACTTCTTGGAGAAAACTGGTTTCCATGGCGGCAAATCATGAAATCTCCGTCCTTAATCATTTGAGGAATAACAAATAAATGTTTTCAATAAAGTTTCATTAACGTCATCGAAATTTTTATTTTGTAAATACATACAGCAACGCGAGGAGACTGATTTGTCTCAGTGCAATGCTTCGCTCAGGCCGGTAACTAATGTTGTTAGAGCTCTACTGGTATTTCCGGATAATGTCATGCATGGCTGCTGCTCCTCTCGCCACGGAGAGATTTGCGAAAGGAATCTCAAACTGCACCGAGGCGGGGTGTGATAAAAATGTGTGAGCAACAGAAGAAATGAACAGAAAGAGGTTACATGATCAAAGAAAAAAATCTAAATCCATAAATCTTGTAAAATAGGAAAATGTCTGATACTTTGAAATCAACATGGGCTTAGAAAACGGAAGTGGGGGTGGGGAAAATCTAATAAACCCCACGCAAAAATGAGTCAATTACGAGCATAATTAAATAGAGCCATCAAGTACTTTTGATATACCAAAATGCCACTCTCCGTGAATAAAAGCAGCATGATGACATAGATCATTTAAAACTGCATGATACTGCAAAACAGATTTATTAATCCTAAAGGCAAAATTTTAACATCCAAGTCAGTTAATTAACTATGAGTACTCAAAGGAGTGTTCAGAATACATAAAACTTGACGATTCTTCACAAAAACATCGAATTGAGAGAAACAACCCAAACCGAATGAAGGAATAAAGGAATAAACAAAGAAAGAACTAACAGCAGAGAGAGAGAGAGGGGAGTTAGAAAAAAGAAAGAGAAGGGAAAAACAAAAACAAAAATGAGACGAGAAGACATGGCTAACGTTAAGAGAGAAGGGTGGAGGGGAGGGATGGAGCATAAAGGCCCCGGGAGGGGGGAGGGGGGAGGGACAAACCCGATGGGGACTTCAATAGTGCCACAAGAGCCTTATTAAAACTTCCTAGAAGACTGTTTTTTCTAGGAGAAGCGAATAAACATCGCTGTTTCTAGATTGGTTTTCCAGATGACGAACTGAAACATGATGTCTTTCTTGCATGGAACAATTTTGGCGGACACCCCTAGCCAACCAATCCCATGAAGTTATTGGTTTGGGTAATTAATAAAATACTATAATTCTAAAATTCTACGATGGAGAACCTTTCTTTCCCCGAGGTGAAATTTCATAAATAACGCGAAAACATGAAATTAGATCATTATATTAAGCAAAAGCAACAACTTCATCCCTGAAATACAAAAAAAAAAGTGTTTGGCAGGCATCAACATTAATGCAATATTAAGGTTAAGCCGTAAATAAGAATATTGGGCAAAAGGCCACAAATTATCAAATGAGAACATCAACACCAGCATAAGCAACCATTACTGCCATTTGATTAAGCCAGAGAGAGAGAGAGAGAGAGAGAGAGAGAGAGAGAGTTATAAATCCCCGATCAGAGTAGCTCATTAATGCGGTGGCTGAAGACAGTAACTCATCCTTTTAAGCGAGCGATAGGCGCTTGAGTATGATGGGGAGAGGCCGTCTGTCAGAGACGCGCTTACACGCAGGCACACACACACACAAACACGCACGCACGCACACATACACACACATTCAGTCACTCACTCGCACAAATGAATTTCAGCGATCCTGAAACTAAGTTGTCCATCATCACCAGAGAGAGAGAGAGGAGAGAGGAGAGAGAGAGAGAGAGAGCAGAGAGAGAGAGAGATTATCGGAAACGGTCAAACGAATGCCACCTCAGCCAGCGATTACCAGTGTTGTAAGTATACACAATTATAGGGTCCGAAAAATATCATGAGTGTATTTACAAATTTTTGTTTCATAATCATGAGAGATGAACTTAACTTCCATTCCATCCGAACACAACTATTGTTATGAGAGAGAGAGAGAGAGAGAGAGAGAGAGAGAGAGAGAGAGAGCGTCATTATTGCCTGTTTTCAACTATTTAAAGCAAGTGTTTTCCGTCGCTTTGTTTACATTCACTCAATATGATTTTACGTAACGATACTCGACGTTCTCACGTAAAATAAGAGGAATGACAAAACCATTCTTTGGAAAAATATTCATTTAGAAAGTAGCTGATTCATGGAATCTAAGATTTTCCATCGCTACGATGAACATCAATTAAACTTGAATTCCGCTTGAAACCGCAGTGAAACACATTCAACCGCCTCCCGTCAGTCTCCCATGAGGTCCTCCGCAGTCAACTTCCGAAATGAGGAGACGAAAAGACCTGGGCGAGAAAAGGTCGGAAAAGAAGTTACGAAACACAGTTACTATTGTTTATGCTGTATGGAAATAGGGGGCCGGAGACACGTGATGTAATGGCGTGTAATGGTGTCCGCGCGTTCATCCCAACTGTTTGTCGGCCCCCCCCGTTGCAAAATTTCAAAGTCTTATTCAGTCTCCTGAGTCCACTTCACTGACGTTTTTTCTGTAGAGGCAAATTTAACGTCAAAATCTCTATTTAAGGTACAACCAGTCAAAAAATCTACATTCGGTGAGCAATTATTTCGTAAAAACGCAGCTCACGGCGAGAGGGGTTGAGATAAAAAATATATAAACATAAATAAATAAAAATGTGGAATGATTCCCGCTCGACTAAACGCTGCTCCAACCTCCCTTGGTCACCTGTCCAATTCTTTTTTCCCGACTCGTCCTACCTCATCCACTTGAACGGAGCCTTTTGCAAATACGCATATACTTACACAAGGGCGCGCGCACACACACACATACAACACATTAGTTCCCTGCACCTAACCACCGGTTAACACCCGATCACGCCTCCCATTATCAGAAGTGATCGCTCACCCCCATACGTCACGGGTCTACTTGTACGATAAACACTAGGCGCCGTCCGAGACATTATGGGCGGCATCCACTTGCTTCACGCCCGCGGGATGGGCACGAGGCTAACCGGGGGACATACAGGGGCGTCCTGACCACTGATCCCAGCACCATCACTGCCAAGAAGTCTTGGCTTGGCTCGAAAACGTGACTCTGTTACTCGTGTAATAATCGTTCATAAAGACATTTGGAAAGGTCAGCAAACCTCAAAAATCCCCAAATGATACATCTTATGCAACAGCATCATCTTTCAAGCAAAAAATTAAAGAAAAAATGCAAAGCAACCCTGGAGCTCTCTGCTTTGTAATAAGGCGTCCAGCTTAGAGGATGACACTAATGCGGCGGAGGTTAAGATTAACTAGTGAAGTCTCTCTCTCTCTCTCTCTCCTCTCTCTCTCTCTCTCTCTCTCTCTCTCTCTCTCTATTTCTTGTCATGCGATCTCCCCCTCTATAGCTCTCTAATTGTGACTATCAACAACCTCTATCTAATACTTAAAGTTATCCACATACATACATATACACATACTTACATACATACATACTCAATGTCCACTGTTAAATCACTATTTTTGGAACATTTTCTCGACTGTTCCTTTTGTTTCAAATTTGTTATCGTTTAACATCCACATGTATTATGGGAATATCAACACTTCACGATGATCGATAAAGTTTTTTCTCTTTAATCAGCTTTTAAACGTCTGGATTACAAAAACACTTACCATTTCATTAAAGAAAATAACATATATACGTGTTTAATCTCTCTATCCTTAAATATATATATATATATATATATATATTATATATGTGTGTATGTATGTTATAAGTGCATGTGCTTATATAGGTTTGTGTATATATATAATATTACAAGAATACGTCAATTCAGTGGATAAGAATCCCTTTTGGAGCCAATTGCAAAGGGAATAATTTCTAAAGGTGTGTGAGCAAGCACACACTATCTCGCTGTCTATCTGCCAGCCTTCATGTCTTATGTCCAATCCACCCAATTCCACAATCCTTGAAACTTAGTTTTTTCTCTTCCTTTTCTCGCCGAAGTATTTCACACTGATCGTTAAAGATAGGCGCCGTATCAAAGACCGATCGAGGACTTCATACTTCTGGAGCATGAGGCCAAAGCACCAAAAGACAGGTCCTTATCGCCGTCACATTCGCTCTTTTAAAAAGAAAAAAAAATCAACAAAGCAGATATAACGTTTCCCAGTGTTTTACAAAGAAAGCTTAACCTTTCTCAGCCATAACTAACCTTCATTAACCGCAGCTGACCTGTAATTACACGTCGTTACCTACAGAGCGTCACCTAAACTATATGATTCTAACGTGACTTGTACAGAGATGTAAGGAGAAAGAAAGGGTTAAGTGGATAACGCGACTTATGAAATCAGCCTCTCTCTCCCTCTCTCTCTCTCAACACACACACACACACACACACAACACATATATATTTTATCTATCTGCCATATCCTTTCATGTAGAAACAGTTTGTGTATAGTACATATGTACAAACATGCTTGCCCGTATGATATATATGCACCTGAAATTAGTTACACGGCAAAGTTCTTTCTATATACAAAACTAAAGCAAAATTTGCCTGTAAGGAGGCGCTCACGGATACACACACACACACACACACAATGGGTGTGTAGATATGTACATGTGGTGTGTGTGTGTGTGTGTGCTCTGGGTATGAACGAAACTTCAGCGTAGTTTATAATTAAATGATGTACGAAGTGATAGAACACCAGGCTTTCAATTGCAAGATCAGTGGTTCGGCCATTGCATACCGTCCACTAATCTTCGTAGGTGTGGTGGATACGTTTTAATTGGAGTCAAGAAAGAGGTGGGGCATTAGCAAATTTACCCCTGAAGACTTCTCTCTTATAGTGCCACCCTCTCTAAATAGGGAAAAAGGAATAATATGCACAAACACACATACACACAGAATACTTTTTATCACTGTCTTAATTACTCACTAATTTGCCTGTACCTCTCCATATACCTTTATTTCCGTGCAAGCTTGTACCCCCCAAATAAAATTTTCTAAAAAATAAACAGAAAAAAAAAAAAACGTGCCATCCTTCCCTTCCCGTCATTTGCAGTATTCTCGGTTCTTGATTTATTACATCGACTGATTAAGGTATCGTTCTTATCTTAAACCCCTCACATAGCAAATTAAGTTGACTGTTTTCTTTTACCAGACGAGGTGATGCTTTGGAATTTTTTCACCAACAATGATTCAGGAAAATTTGAGATCATTAATTAATAAGCGGTAACTAATATATTACTCATCAATAAGCAAGATCTCTCAAAGGAAACTTACCTCTTACCATATCCGTTCTGAACATGATTACACAGTGAACATTATTACTGTGTTATCAATTATATGATAACAAATCGAACTGGCGTTCGAAGCGGACATACCTCCGGTAACGACAGACCCTCATGAAAGCATTAATACATTTGTACATGCATTAAGCTACAAATGTCTTTTAATCCTCCAATTCGCTCTACCTCGGAATTAATATATTTTCATATATTTTAACCGAAGGGGAATTTTTTAGTTGATAACAATTTCGTACTTTCGTGGATTCGAACCAGCGCACAGAGGAGAAATCAGGACTTCAGTGGTGTAACCGTTGGCCGAGTCTGGGCCAACAACACTGAAGTTCTGATATCTCCTCTGTGCGCTGGTTGGCATCCACGATAGGCTAAATTGGTTTATCATCTAAAAAATACCCCTTCCGTTAACTATATGAAAATATATTAATGCCGAGGAAGAGCGAATTGGAAATTAAGGAGGCAAACGAATTCTAAGTTTCGGTGGAGAAATAATACCTTAGATCAGGCCTTTGCGAAGATCATTAGTAAATTTGGTTGCCAAATGATAAGTAGGCTCTCTTGTTTTTTAAGCCTGGACCATTTGAAACACGACTGTGGAATCCACTCTCTCAGAGGGTCCACTTCTCCCTAAAAGTTACATCCTTATCCCACCCAAATTCTGAATGATTGTTGCCATCTCTGGCAGAATTCGTAAAATCCAGGCATAACTTCTTGTAGTCCAGGTATAAACAGAGAAACAGGAGAACTAACCAAAACCATAGCCCCCCTGGCGGATGTAATAATCATAATAATGAAAATAAGAATAATAGTAATATATTATTCTTTGTTGAAGCACTGTCAGTTAGCTTGCTGAATGGCTTTAAATCTGACTGGTTTAAAATTCTACTACCTAAACGGTGCAACAAAATCATCCAACTAATTTTTCACGTATTCAGTAATTTATGTAAACAAAAAATCAAACTTAAGTGACAAAGAAATTCAAGACAAATGTGCCTTTTTTTTATTTATCATGAATGATCGCTCAGCTAATAATTAAGTTCAGTTACCTCAAAGCTGCATCATGATCTTCAGCGCACGAATTCTCTTTCTTTCTCTTTCTCTTGATCTTTCCGGGAACATGTTAGTCCGCATGGACATGACGAGAACGTTACCCGCAAGTTCTTCCCGCTGGAAATACGTTATTACAGATATCAATCATCACGCGTTACAACAGTGACGACCGGTCATAATGTGTCATAAAAACTGGTCGTAGCGACGTCTTGCACCAAAGATACCGTGAAAAGATGAAAATGTGTGACTTACGAGGCCGACTTCGCACCTCAATCGTTGTGTCCACCAAACGAGCAACGCAAAAATCTCAGCGAAATTTTCCAGTTCGCCTCATCAGCTCAAGGGTTTATGACTGACGGAGCGTTTCTCTGTACACAGTGTGGCTCTATGGAGCATTTCTGTGGCACAGGGCGTCGTTCAGAGATTAGTGAATACGAAAACCTTTCCACACTGGACTTCTGCGTTTTCGAGTCGAATACCTCTTGGACTGAGGTGGGCGACTTGAAGAAGTTAGATACAATGACCTGAGAAGAAATAAAATATCTGGAAGGCAAGTTAAGGCTGCAACTCCCCCTTGTACTTATCACCTCTTTCTGGAAAGTAGAGTTATAATTTGTTTCCATTGGACTCGCAGCAAACATGTAACTAAAGCCTTGATGACTGACAGATTCCGCTCTGGGAGATAACACTCGCAGTCAGTGGCCTCTCTTTTTAAAACCACAGAGCATGAAATCACACACGAAGGTTATCATCACCTGAATGATGGGATCATACGATTACGCTTTTATTTCATCCAATTTCCACTTGTAGGAGGAGGTCGGGCATATTTCACACCAAGATAAAATCTTCTGAAATGACACTTTTCCGTTTTCTCTCAACGAATAAAACACACTGGCAGTTTCTTCTGCACCTAAAACGATTTCCGCTAAACCACTAAGAAATTCACAAGGCAGTAATGTCATTTTGTAAAAGGAACACCTTATCTCTTCTAAAGTATATATTAACTGAAATAATAATAATAATAATAATAATAATAATATAATAATAATAATAATAACAACTCTGCAGCTCGGCCATACGAAGACAATAATTGATTTTAACAGACAATTTGTTTCCTGATTGTAGTCTGGAAAAACCCCTATACTGCGAAAGTCTGAAGCAGGATTAAACAACGACTTCCAAGTCCAATTTGATTCGCTGTGACTATAGTAAAGCTGGAGAAATTTAATTAATTGCTGTTACTTGTAATTATAACGGACCGTATACATAATATTTTGAGATCGTGGGAAAGTGGGCATCACATCAGATCTCATGATTCACGAGATTTCCGCAAAATACACAACGCTAAATGAATCTTGATTTTCAAGAAGCAGCAGCTTTTCTCTAAAAATATTAGGTTCAAAGCAAAGTGGACTTGAATCTGGATATAAACATAGCTTCGTTTTGTATTTCACTACAATTTTGGAGATGTCATTGTACATTCAATACATCATTATAAGACCAGCAACGATTTTTACTCGCTGAGAGAGCAAAACTAGCGTCGAATGGAAAGCCGTTTTCATTCGAAGGCACGTGGTGTCCCTGGTGTTGGGACTCATATGGAACACTGGAGCAAAAAGAAAAACGCCATAGTTTGCGAGAATGATACTAGAACGCAAACGTTGAGGAACATATTACATGGTCTCTGTGGCTATGATGAAGTCAGAGACAAGTGGGTTTTAATGCATTCATGCAATACAAATAACAATGATTTGTTGTACACTGTGGAAGGTAGCATTGGGCACCTCATGCGAGACATTTTTACAAATACTTTAGCGACAGATACGGATACCGGGATACTTAATATTCTATTTCATATCCGAATTAGGTTGCCAGTCCTTTTCGTTTAAAGGAAATTCTAAATAAAATTTTTAAAACACTGACTTGCACCAAAAATTCTCTAAGAAACTTTATTGCGTTAAACGAATGTAACGGAATCTAGTGCTGCATCCTTTCCCACAAAAGAATCTATTTCTTCTTATACTTCCCCAAAAGGAGTCTAAACATTTTTAAAGACATTGTCCAGGGTAACAGCACAAGATACCCATGGTATCAAACATGACAAATGTTTTAGGCCCGTTGAAAAAAAATCATGTAGGATAACAAAATTTAACTAAAAGTAAAAGCGTGGTAGCTCTACAAGGAAAAGGGTCAACGAAGACCACAGAGCTTTTTAGTTGAGTCAATGATGAATCTGGAGGATGTACAACTGAGAGAGAGAGAGAGAGAGAGAGAGAGAGAGAGAGAGAGAGAGAGAGAGAGAGAGAGAGAATGTAAAACTGGAAAATACAGCTCTAATATCTCAAGAAATTAAATAACAATAAAATACCTATATAAGAGTCCGTCCTAAAATCAAGCGTAACAATGGATCAAAAAAACTCTCTTGAGCTCTATGAAGCCATGTATATTACTCGTTTAAGAAAAAAAATAAATATATAAAAAAGGAAAATTGACAGGACTTTTCTCCTCCATATATATTTAAGAATATATATTTTTTCTTTTCATTCATTTGTCTGCTGTTTTTTTCTTCTTTTCCACGTGAAGGCTTTATATTCTTTACAAGATTATTATAGGACGTTATTGGCTTTGTATGCAGGTTACATATGTGTTCATCTTAAAATAATATAATAACTAATAATAATAATAATAATAATAATAATAATAATAATAATAATAAAGAAGGAAACTGAAGGAATGATAACAGCAGCACAAGATCAGGCCCTAAGAACCAGATATGTTCAAAGAACGATAGACGGAAATAACATCTCTCCCAATATATAGGAAGTGCAATACGAAAAATGAAACCATAAACCACATAGCAAGCGAATGCCCGGCACTTGCCACAGAACCAGTACAAAAAGAGGCATGATTCAGTGGCAAAAGCCCTCCACTGGAGCCTGTGCAAGAAACACCAGCTAACTTGCAGTAATAAGTGGTACGAGCACCAACCTGAGGGAGTGATACAAAACAATCACGCAAAGATCCTCTGGGACTATGGTATCAGAACGGATAGGGTGATACGTGCAAACAGACCAGACGCGACGTTGATTGACAAAGTCAAGAAGAAAGTATCACTCATTGATGTCGCAATACCATGGGACACCAGAGTTGAAGAGAAAGAGAGGGAAAAAATGGATAAGTATCAAGATCTGAAAATAGAAATGAGAAGGATATGGGTATGCCAGTGGAAAATCGTACCCATAATCATAAGAGCACTAGGCACGATCCCAAGATCCCTGAAAAGGAATCTAGAAAAAACTAACAAGGCTGAAGTAGCTCCAGGACTCATGCAGAAGAGTGTGATCCTAGAAACGGCACACATAGTAAGAAAAGTGATGGACTCCTAAGGAGGCAGGATGCAACCCGGAACCCCACACTATAAATACCACCCAGTCGAATTGGAGGACTGTGATAGAGCAAAAAAAAAAAAATAAAAATAATAATAATAATAATAATATAATAATAATAACACACCACCAGTATCACAGAAACAAATAACTTGGCATATGCAGGAGCAAGATTAGTAGCAGAACTGATGGGGATTCGAACACCAACACCACTAGCACAACCAACCCAACAGAAACCAAAACAGCAATCGCCTTGGAAAAGGCACCTGGAAAAGCAAATCATGGTGATGAGATCTGACTTGAGTAAACTGAAAGAGATGGCAGAAAAAAGGCTAAGAAGCAAGAAAATAAGGGAGGAACTCAACGAGAAATACAAAGTACAAGAGAGGGGACTAAACAACACAATAGAAGATGTAAAAACAGAGGCTTAAGGCCAAAGCACATAAGATCCAACGGTACATGAACAGGAATAAGGGATACCAACAGAACAAACTATTCGGAACCAACCAGAAAAAACTATACATCCAACTAAGAGGGGAAGACAACCACCACGAAATTCCTGAAGCCGAACCAAGTGAGAGACTCTGGGAAAACATATGGAGCAATCCGGTATCACACAACAAACATGCAACATGGCTCCAGGAAGTCAAGGAAGAAGAAACATGGAGAATAAAACAAAGATTCACAGAGATCATGACAGACACAGTCAGACACCAACTAAAGAAAAATGCCAAACCGGCCCCAAGCCCCAGGTCCCGATGAAGTCCATGGATACTGGCTCAAAAACTTCAAGGCCCTACACCCACGAATAGCAGAACAACTCCAGCATTGTATCTCAAATCACCATGCACCCAAATGGATGACCACACGAAGAACATCCTTAGTACAAAAAAACAAGAGTAAGGGAAATATAGCCAGTAACTACAGGCCTATCACCTGCCTACCAATAAAGTGGAAGTTACTAACAGGTATCATCAGTGAAAGGCTATTCAACTACCTAGAGGAGAAAACAAACACCATCCCCCACCAACAAAAGGCTGCAGAAGGAAGTGTAGGGGCACAAAAGACCAGCTCCTGATAGACAAAATGGTAATGAAGAACAGTAGGAGAAGGAAAATCAACCTAAGCATGGCATGGATAGACTATAAGAAAGCCTTCGACATGATACCACACACATGACTAATAGAATGCCTGAAAATATATGGGGCAGAGGAAAACACCATCAGCTTCCTCAAAAATACAATGCGCAACTGGAATACAATACTTACAAGCTCTGGAATAAGACTAGCACAGGTTAATCTCAGGAGAGGGATCTTCCAGGGCGACTCAACTGTCCCCACTACTCTTCATAGTAGCCATGATTCCATGACAAAAGTACTACAGAAGATGGATGTCGGTACCAACTCAAGAAAAGAGGCAACAGTAATCAACCATTCTGATGTTCATGACGACATTCAAGCTATATGGTAAGAGCATCAAGGAAATAGATAACCTAATCCAGACTGTAAGGATTGTATCTGACATCAGGATGGAGTTTGGAATAGAAAAATGCGCCTTAGTCAACATACAAAAAGGCAAAGTAACAAGAACTGAAGGATAAAGCTACCGTGGGAGCAACATCAAACACATAGATGAGACTGGATACAACTACCTGGGAATAATGGAAAGAGGGATATAAAACACCAAGATGAAGGACACGATCAGGAAAGAATATATGCAGAGACTCAAGGCGATACTCAAGTCAAAACTCAACGCCGGAAATATGATAAAAGCCATAAACACATGGGCAGTGCCAGTAATCAGATACAGCGCAGGAATAGTGGAATGGACGAAGGCAGAACTCCGCAGCATAGATTAGAAAACCAGGAAACATATGACAATACACAAAGCACTTACACCCAAGAGCAAATACGGACAGGACTATACATAACACGAAAGGAAGGAGGGAGAGGACTACTAGTATAGAAGGACTGTGTCAACATCGAGAACAGAGCACTGGGGCAATATCTGAAAACCAGTGAAGACGAGTGGCTAAAGAGTGCATGGGAAGAACGGACTAATAAAAGTAGACGAAGACCCAGAAATATATAGAGACAGGAGAATGACACAGAACAGAGGACTGGCACAACAAACCAATGCACGGACAATACATGAGACAGATTAAAGAACTAGCCAGCGATGAAACATGGCAATGGCTACAGAGGGAAGAGCTAAAGAAGGAAACTGAAGGAATGATAACAGCGGCACAAGATCAGGCCCTAAGAACCAGATATGTTCAAAGAACGATAGACAGAAATTAACATATCTCCCATATGTAGGAAGAGCAATACGAAAAATGAAACCATAAACCACATAGCAAGCGAATGCCCGGCACTTGCACGGAACCAGTACAAAAGAGGCATGATTCAGTGGCAAAAATAAAAGCCCTCCACTGGAGCCTGTGTAAGAAAACATCAGCTACCTTGCAGTAATAAGTGGTACGAGCACCAACCTGAGGTGAGTGATAGCAAACGATCAGCAAAGATCCTCTGGGACTATGGTATCAGAACAGATAGGGTGATACATGCAAATAGACCAGACGTGACGTTGATTGACAAAGTCAAGAAGAAAGTATCACTCATTGATGTCGCAATACCATGGGACACCAGAGTTGAAGAGAAAGAGAGGGAAAAAATGGATAAGTATCAAGATCTGAAAATAGAAATAAGAAGGATTATGGGATATGCCAGTGAAATTATACCCATAATCATAGGAGCACTAGGACAAATATCCCAAGATCCCTGAAAAGGAATCTAGAAAAACTAGAGGCTGAAGTAGCTCCAGGACTCATGCAGAAGAGTGATCCTAGAAACGGCGCACATAGTAAGAAAAGTGATGGACTCCGGAGGGGCAGGATGCAACCGGAACCCCACCCTATAAATACTACCAAGTCGAATTGGAGGACTGTGATAGAGCAAAAAAAAAAAAAAAAAAAAAAAATAATAATTAATAATAAATAATATGCACATATATCAAGACATGAGGACTGTAGAAAATATATCTAGTATCTCAAAATCCAAAATCAGGACATTGTCACTTGCACTGATTGTGCTTTGAAATATTAATATTATTATTAGCAGCAGCAATAGTAGTTGTTGTAGCATGAAATCACTAGCATATTTATTTTCCATTTATTACTCTTTTAATAAAATTAAAAATTCTACTTACGATAAACTTGTACATGCTAACATAAAAGGTAACATAACATACCTAAACATTCATACTACATACCTTCATATACACATACACACACACACACACACACACATATATATATATATATATATATATATATATATATATAGATAGATAGATAGATAGATAGATAGATAGATATAGATATAGATATACACGAGCGTCTATTTTGGTCTCTGTTTATTTTCTTTTCCCTGACAAATTTAGAAAAATTAGAAGAATATTTTGAAGGATCAAGTACACGCAACCCCCATCTTGTTTTGACCGTTTTGACCACCGTGTGAATAATTTTGAGTCAAGCCCCTTCTCCCATTGTGAATTAACAATGAAATGAGAATGGAAGACATCTTCATATGATTTGAACGACACAACACACTCGAGCGGTAGCTTGTCATCTTCTCGTCAGACGTAACTGCCGGCCATATGCCAAATCCCTTGAGGGATCACTCACTCACTTAAGGGAACAGAGCCCACTTTTTCTATTGCACTCCTTTGGACCTCAGTTCCCAGTCTAATTTGACAAAATCCATTGCTAGTGGCCCTCCAACCCGTGAAAGTTCAAACTTCTCGTTGACCTATCCCTTCTTGTCTTTCTTACCTGTCCTCTTTCCCTTGCTACTGTTGTCGAAATCCTTTTGCCTCTGCAACTCCGCCCACACACACACATTTGCATGAACAACGGTCGCCCTAATCCTCTTGACCCACGTTAGCCTCCATTGTACTCCATTTTCCACACCACTCTGCGGCCGTTTAATGACCTCTTAATGAGGATTGGTGGTGTAGATGAAAGCACCCGAGGAGAATCAAGCCAGCCTGAACCAGATGTGACTGGTTCTCCTCTCACGAGTATAAATATGGCCTGACCTGGCCTCCCAATTTGCATTTCGCCCTAGCCTCAAACGTGGTACTATCCTGTTTGGAAGTGGTGTCAAACCCTACGGATCGGTCCTCCGCAAGCGAACCACGTCCTTCTGACGATGCCCTAGCTCTAACTATGCCGCTTTGTCCACGGATTAAGGTTTTTGTCGGCCCTTCACCTCCTATTCCCAGCACTCATTTCCTGTTTTAACTTTTTCTCATATACCCATTCCTTAAAATTCCCGTCGCCATCAGAGACCTGTATGAGCATAAAACTAATTGTGAAATTCTTGTGAGCAAGTGATAACCATTAACGCTACCAACTCTGTAATACGCACTGCAATAACATAATATTGAATTATTTTAGAATTGAGTAATTCGCATAATTTTGCACATTTGCTTATTTCAAACTTGTCATTGGTCTTGTGATTCGACTTTGACTTTTCTGCAGATTAGTGTATTATCTCACGAGTGCCACGGAGGCGGATAGCACTCCTTTAATAATCATATCTTCTGATCGACCTTATAGAAATTATAATTCATTAGTACACAAATTTATGTTTGCATTCAATCCTTGAAAGTAAGTGTTTCTATAAAAGGTTCTCTTTGCATTTTCTGTTCACAGCCTTGCGTGACCCTGTAAGTCAGTTTCAGTGTTAATGCACAAAGTGTGGATTTCTGAGAAGAGCTGGATTTTGGATTTCTCATATTTTTCTAAACCCCTGCACGTAGACTATGACAATATACATGCATAAATACACACACACACATGCACACACACACACACACACACACACACACACACACACACACACACATATATATATATATATATATATATATATATATATATATATATATATATATATATATATATATATATATATATGTTATATATACGGTACTTCCCTGGTTTGATTATTCTCCTTCCATAATTTCTTGCTACGTTTCGCTATGAAGTTCTCTTGTCGTCTGACATTTACAAATGATTAACATGTTTCGTTAAGCAAGGGAGTTTTGCTTTTGTTTAACAATGTTTACCAAATATTTTAAAAGGAGGCTAATGTAATTATTAAAGACTAAAAGAGGTAGAGTTAAAAGAACAGACCATGGAGTAAATTACATGGCCACGATCTGGCCTTAATCTTCCCCCGAATATTTGTTTCTTCACTATGAACAATAATTCTTTCCCTTTTGGCTGCTATAGGCATGTGAGATTCCTTGGTCTCCGAATATTACTGTAATAACGCCTATTTCTAATCACTCCTTACAAACAACGTCCTTGACAATCATTGGAATTCATCTCCCAACGAGATGTTGCCGGCATAAATAAGCAAGATCAAAGGACGAGCATTGCGAGAAATTACCTTTTCCCAGGTGCTCCTTAAATTGGGGGATCTCGAACTTTGTAAGTGTTGATAAGAAACTACAATATGCCCGTTGTTACTGCCTCTTTTCACGCACACATTCCACTGAAGCACAGCTGTGTGAAGACCAGTCCCAAAGATCTTGGAATTCTGGTTTGCATCCGTGTGCCATAATCAGGTTAATTCTTTTTATTCCGCCCTAAAGGTACAGTATTTGCAACACTTTCTGAGGACATTCAAACTGGTATCCAATTCAACATATTTTTACTCAAGAAGTCATGTCGCATCACTATGGATTTAAATCTTAAATGTGATCCAAAATTTTGAAGCTCGAATTGAAAACACTTCTTGTGAATCTAATTAATGCTGCGTGTGTCGATTGACAGTTGACCATTGCAATACTCGGATGACTGTTGTAGCTGTATCATTCTGTCATTCAGACTGACAGTAAAAAACTTGTTGCTTATTCTTTTCACAGTAGTAGATAGACTTGTTCCTTATGTGTAAGTCTGTGGTTACAAAATATTCAGTCAGTTAGCAATTAAAAACTGTCAAGGAATATGTTCAAAGCCCCAGGGGAGAGGTTCAGCGCATTAAAAATATTGGTGAACAAGAACGGCAATTCAAATTATTCGTTAATGGAAATGCATCCTCTTAGTAAACGGGCCAGGAACAGAGCCGGGAGATTATGTGAATAAATATTGTATTTAAGAGCATCACATTCTTAAAATATTAAAATTGGCCAATTAAAGCGATATTTTCGTATTGCACGAGACGCTTATGTATTTTGAAGAGTCATATTTTACTTTTTATGGTATGTTACTTTTTGCACTGACTGAATACTCCGAATGTACTATAATCACGGAATCACGGTGTATATACACATACGATATATATATATATCGATATATATATAATATATATATATATATATATATATATATGTGTGTGTGTGTGTGTGTGTGTATACATAAACATATGGGTGTAAGTTTTATCACATCACCGTGATTCATATATTCGCATTAAGCTACAAATGTCCTTTAATATCTAATTCGCTCTACCCTCGGAATTAATATATTTTCATATATGTTAACCGAAGGGGAATTTTTAAGTTGATAAGAAATTCGTCGGCCCATGGGCGCGAACCACTGAACCAAGAATTCAGGACGTACAGTAAAGTTCTTTTTCCCACGAGGTTATCTCGTGATAGACTTGTGGGTAAAGGAGCTTCACTGAAAGTCTTGAATTCTTAGTTCAGTGGTTCGCGCCCATGAGCCCCGACGAAAAATTTCTTATCAACTAAAAAATTCCCCTTCGCTTAACATATATGAAAATTTATTAATTCCTTGGTAGAGCGAATTAGATACTAAAGGAAATTTGTAGCTTAATGCGTGTGTATATATATATATATATATATATATTATATATATATATATATATTATATTATATATACATTACATTTTATATGTAAATATATATATATATATAATATATAGTATACATATATATATTATATAATATAAAAATATATATAGATTATATATATAGATTACTATATATAATATATATATATAATATATAGTATATATATAGTATATATATATAAATATACTATATATATATATATATATACATATATATAATATAGTATATATATAGTATAATATATATATATATATATATGTATGTATGTATCCTAAGAACGGGAAGTTAAACATATTCTGCAGCTAATACCTCCCCTTAAGTGATAACGAAGGGTTCCATTCCATATTCAACTATAAGGGTGATGTTATGTTTTTCCCATTTCCCTTATAATTACAAAAATAACTTTTCATTGCAAAATCCTTAAAATAAAATATTAAGAAAGTAATAATTTTCAGAGCAGCAGAAAATTACACTATTATCATTTATTTCCTTTCGTATCTTGCCCTACGCCGCAACATTGTTGCGAGTAAACAAAAACTTCTTTCAGTTTTCTTCTGGAGATGGAAAAAGAAACCCCAAAAATTACTAAGTGTAACTTGTTTACTTGTAAGTAAACAAGTGCTGAGTAAAATACTATGTAAACAAGTGCTGAGTAAAATACTATGTAAACAAGTGCTGAGTAAAATACTATGTAAACAAGTGCTGAGTAAAATACTATGTAAACAAGTGCTGAGTAAAATACTATGTAAATACTTACAAGTAACAAGCTACACTCAGTAATTTTGTGGGTTTCTTTTTCCATTGTTGCGATTAGAAGTGACCTGCCTCACATACACACATACAAAGGCATGCGTTCTTTTAGTCCAAGTTCTCGTTGATTCATAATCCCAAGGATCTTCTAAACAGGACAAAACAGAGAGGGCGACGCCGTTAAATCAATACCGATCATGAATAACGATCGAGTGCGATGAAGGGGCCAACGGGTCACACCTCTCATAAAACTAGCGTCTCAATGTACTTTTACAGACTACAGGTGTAGTTATTCAGTGGGTAGGTAAGTGGTTTAATAAAAAGGAAATAATTCCGGATTTTCTCATTGTATGCCTTCTCATGGATCTCATGAAGCAAAATCCAGTCACGTCACCCGATTATAGGGAAGGATAACATCATTGACCAATCTCAGGGGCAAAGAGAATGCTGAACAACACACTAACACATACAAACACACACACACACACACACACACACACACATATATATATATATATATATATATATATATATATATATATATATATATAAATGTATATGGAGTGTATACTAATAGATATATAGTATATATAATAGTATATATATATATATATATATATATATATATATATATATAATATATATATATATATACATACACACACACACACACGCACATACACCCATACATGTTACAAAAGAACCTCTATTCAATTCTTATTTCAACAATGCAAACTGAGAATACATATTGAACAAGTTTTAAACCTCGAGCGGACGAACATTCGTCGAGTCGAGGTTCGAGCAGCCCAACCGGCAGCAAATAGGCATCACACAACACCAAAGGGAAGGCGGTCCCGAGCAGGGCTGATGCATGCAACATTGCCGTCTCCGTCGCCACGCAAGCGTGAAGGTGTTGGGCTGTAAAAAGTTTAATAGAGGGGCTGGGTCACGTTAGTGTCTTGTGGCATATTGAAATTTTCATAACAACATGACGAATTACAATTTGATTGAATGTAATGACTATGATAATGTCGGGATATAGGTTACCCCGAGGTGCGCAATTGACAGCCCCGTTGACGGTAATTGCAAAGCAGCGACATGCACGGGATTAATAAACTCGTTATTAATTTACCCTTTAATGGGCTTGATTGAATGTTTTCCCTCAGGGGCTCATTGATCCGGTAAGTTCAGTTCGCGAAACAGTCACCGCCCATCCATGTCGAATGAAGCATAACTGATTTTGCTTTTTTCTCTCCCGGATACACGCACCCACACTCACACATTAACATCCAAACAAGATCTTTCTCTCTTTCTAACCCGCAAATTTAACATGAAAATTCGATTCAAATGATAGTCAGTAACACCCCAAAAAGCTGTCCCTATTCTGCGTACGGGACCTTTTCTGGAAGAGTATCTGACATTAATGACATATGTCAAACTAGATTGTTTATTACACTAATATACTGGAAAAATATATTGTGGATCTCATTTCCTATAAAAACATTTCTGTATCATTATGAACATCAGCCAAGAAATGTATAGACTCTATCACTTCATTGTTAAGGAAAATATGTATATATATATATATATTATATATATATATATATATATATATATATATATATATATATACATTAATGAAGCTAGTGTCCATGAGCTGGAGCTGAAAGCAAAGGCCACGAGCACAGCACAGGTAACCAAAATTTGTGTAAATGGAGCACTGACCATACACGCTATTGAATTTACTATCCTCCCTCTTTTATTTCTTTTATTTTTTATTTAGGAGCTGCGAATATTTCCCATCCGTCTCTGCGTTCCGTTGGACTTTCATTTAACCTTATATATTATAAAATTCTATTAATATAGTATACCAGCATTCCTGAAGATGTTGTATGAAGACTTAGGAGAAACAGACTGGAATATATGATCAGTGTTCTGGCGAATTCAAGCACAACACACACACACACACACACACACACACACACACACACACACACACACACACACATATATATATATATATATATACTATTAGTTTTTTCCCCGTAAGCGATCAGTACTTGAATGGGTAACCATTAGAATTGGCCAGCAATCGCTACATTTGTGGGGCTGCAAAGTCTTGGGCTTAGTAACCTCCTCCCAAAAATCTAATACTTGGAACAAAATAGCACTAGCGCCGCCATCCCAGCCCCCGATCCCGGTGCCACTTCCATGACCCAATAGATCAGCTTAGGCCGAAAGCCTCGGCGTTGCAATATTCTAAACGTTACATAAAAAAAAAAAAAAAAAAAAAAAAAAAAAAAAAAAAAAAAACAAAAAAAAAAACTGTAAATCGTGTTACATACAATGAGTAACAAGATCTGGACTACATGAGGAAGTGGAGTTGTCGTCGGTTTAAACAAGAAATATTGATGAGAAAGGCGACAAATATGTAAGAATGGTCGAAATGCTGCTCTTGACACATTTGATTAACTGTAAGAAGTGGTCGCCACAGCTGTGGAAAGTTTCCATGGACAAGATGAAATGAATGAAATTCTTATAATTTTCTCAACACTTTGTGCCTCAAGGATACTTTATGAACAAACACTACATTAGTACCGTAAACATGACACACTACATTAGTATCGTAAACATGCGAACATACTTGTAGCCCTTGTAGAACGTATGTAGAGGGACAGAGAAAGAGAAAGCGAGAGAGAGATCCCACATCTTTTCTCGTTTTGCTTCATCTTCGTCCAACCGATTTCATCCTTTCCCTTCACTTATCTCTTCTTCAAACTTCACAGAGATTTCAAGAAAAAATGTAACGTCCTCCGCGAGCCAATTTCTTCCATCATTCATATCGTTCCCAGATTTTCAAGCCCCATGTTTTCGTGCGTTGTCAGAATAGGACACATGAGTCTATTTTGACAACTAAACTAGTGGAAACAACCAAAAGACTACACCCAACGACAACAGGCATTAGAGAAGGAAGACCTGTCGCCTTCCTACGACTTTATTTCGCTCAGACCTCTTCCCTTAAGCCCTACCCTTTTCGCACCTGTACATATGCGCCTGAACATCATAGTGCTATTTTTTCCTGAAGTTCGCTGTATCGACACTGGTACGTTAAGATTTTATACTTCATTCTCCGATCTTTTTGGTCTCATGTAGATATTCCTAAACGTATTTTACTTCATTACATTCTTTAGACTTAGTCATGAACCTGTATGTACTACATTACCAAGCAAGGTTTAAATACGAATAATATAAAATAAATATTATGAATATATATATTATCAGCAATAGAAGAGTTCCGTGGAAATCGGAGACGAATAATAAATATTAAAACCACGGCTTGAATGAAGAGCATCTTTATTTGCGACTAGTTTCGGAGATTTACTTTCCTCCGTCATCGGGCAATCTATAATGGAATATTATTTACAATTAAAATCAATGACGTAATATAAGTTACATTAAAACAAAGCAAAATAAGATAAAATTACATAATTACTATGTTACAATAAAATTAACAAAGCAAAATAAAATAATATAAAATTACACAATTACAAGACTTATATTACGTCATTGATTTTAATTGTAAATAATATTTAATTATAGATTGCCCGATGACGGAGGAAAGTAAATCTCCGAAACTAGTCGCAAATAAAGATGCTCTTCATTCAGCCCTGGTTTTAATATTTATTATTATTATTATATATATTATATATATATATATATATATATATATATATATAATATATATATTAGATTAGTAAGGAAAATGAAAGGTAGGTAGTGAATATATATATATATATATATATATATATATATATATATAGATATATATTATAAAATTTTGCATATATTCATATCTACCTATATATTTATTCACTATCTACCTTTCACTTTTAATAGGAACTATACTGTATATTCGGTATATATATATATATATATATGTATATATATATATATATATATATATATATATATATATATTCATATCACCTTTCACTATAGAACTATACGTATTTGGGTATATATATATATATATATATATATATATTTATATATATATCTATATATATATATAATTATATATATATATATATATATATATCTATATATATATATATATATATATATATATATATATATATATATATATAAATATGTGTGTGTGTGTGTGTGTTTTGTGTGTACTAGAGGGTGTAATTAACGATAAACGCTGCATGATCAGGTTAAGGAGTTTTAAATTATCTGTAATGGGAAAAAAAACATACTAACAACTGCTCTGAATCATACTAATGAGAAGAGGCGGAATTATCATCAACAGCTGCAGACAGACTTTACATCTGGAAAATACATTTCATTCAGCCTCTTGGTCTTACAATATGGAGATCTGGACGGTCCCCACACCCGCTGCCTTTGATTCACCACTTCCAGGGGAGGGTCTGAAAATATTTCCAAATTCTGTTGTTTTAGCTTTATTCCATCATTAGTTACTCAAACTATATGTCGACTGGGTGCTTCCTCTTCTAACACTGATAGAGTCATCTTCAAAATAAGTTTTACTGCTTCCAATACTACAAGATATTAAGCAAACAAACTCTTTGAAATGTTCATGGCAACACTTTTCGTTGAGGCATCAGCCCTTTCTTCATTACCAGACAGTTCACTACAATTAACTTGTTGACCATTTATTTAAAAAAAATCCTAAAATCCGTTTACAGAGTGAATGATTAGCATAAAGATACGTTAAGAGCTGCAGAGCATCGGAAGAATGACTAATATGTAAAATTTGGTTTATGACGAATCAAAGTTTCCTTTGGTTTACTGAAATAACATAGTTCTACAGTGAAGCTTGAGGTACAGCTAGGCAAAGACGTATAACATGCTGATAAAAATTAAAAACGAGGGGCGGCAAAAAGAAAGGCTTAAAGTAAAAAAGGTATAGTTTAATATAGACCAGAAAAATAACCCAAATCTTTTGGAAAGGATTGGTATGTCTCAGCCACAAGATTCAAAAGCTTCACTCGTTATTTGTGGAGACTGTAACGAAAAACAGTGAGTGGTTAAATCAAATTCCACAGATCAACATGACCGGTCTGCCTCTTGCCCCAGTTCTGTGTTCTGTTACCTCTAATTTTATCCAGTTAATTGAGGATCTCAGCATATTTTCTGGTAACAGATTTGACCTCATATTCACAGATGTCACTATTGCCAAGTCCAAGATCTGTAACTATATAGGCACTTCAGATCATTGCGCCACTGAGACGGATGCATCTGTCAATCAGTATATATTCCTAATGCTACCATTAGAAAAACGGTCTGGCTGAAATCTAGAGCTACTTGAGATCGCATTATCGAAACTTGTCAGACATTTGTATTTCAGATGCTATATTAGATCTAGATCCCAAGAAAAATTTAAATGAAACGCCGAGTCATCAAATTTAAGAAAAATGACCAGCAGACAAGGTTACCATGACAAAGAGACCAGATTCAACACGTGGAGACGAAATCATTCGAACAGAAATTACACCATTTTTGCTGAGTTCGCCATGCTGCAAATAGAACTTACCATACGGCCGACAGAAATTACAATAATTCCTTGAAGAGGAAACTTGAAGGAGTTACACAGCTTCATTTGTTGTGGACCAAATCGGCATCACCTATCTTTGGGTCAGGCTCATCATCCATTCCACCACTACTCCCTGAAACTTGTTACCCTGATCGTATTCTTTAAAAATTAGCATTTTGCTCTAGGAATGTTAAGAAAATTCTGGATAATCTTGATAGCTGGCATGGAGAAGATCCTGATGGTGGCTTCCCTTTGTTTACTAAAGAAAGTTTCTAGTGTGATGTCTCCCAAGATCAGTACATTCTACAGAGCTTTATGTCGACGTAGTATCTTTTGGACGAACGCAAGCTTAGTAATATAGTACCTGTTCCAAAGAATGGCATATTTGCAGACAGGCCAATTTCCATGCGCTCCCAAAGTTGCAGAAAAACCTATTTTTAAGCCACTGTATGATTCTACTGTATGTGGAATCTAAAGGATCGTTAGCTGATAGTCAATATGCATATAGGAAGCTGTAGGATTCCTGTGATGCTCTTTTAGACTTGACATGCCATTTGCAAGTGAACCTTGATAAGGGTTTTGAGTGCAGAGTAATTCAAATGGATTTTAGTACTGCTTTCGATTTAGTAAATCACAAGGCACTTACTTATAAACTTCAGAATCTGGGAGTGGGTGGATATGTTTTAGGATTACTTCAAGATTTCCTTACAGGTTGGCAGCAGCGAGTTGCTGTTGGTGGGAGTTTTAATGAGCCAAGACCTATTGTGTCTGGAGTTCCGTCGGGTAGTGTTCTTGGTCCACTGTTATTTTTAGTGGATGCAAGTGATATGGTTGCTGGCCTGGAAAACAAGATAGTTCAGTATGACCAATGATCCAACAGAAAGAAAGGAAAGAAATAACAATTTAACTAATGTTGAGAAAAAAACACAACATAGTTGTGTAACTTATTTGTTGATATATATTTTCTTACAAGAAACATGGCTTCGGGTTAAATATAGCAAGATAGGGAAAGGGTAATATTAAACACTCACAATTAAATGTTATCAGTGTAAAGTTAACCATATAATAAGCGTATGGCAGTCAAATGAGGATCAGAGTTAAGGTTGGAAAACTATGGCTACACCTGCATATCCTGCATGTGAAGAATCCATTACGGAGTTTTTATATTTTCAAGATATAAGTATTTTGTTATTGTTTAGCCGTCCGAATTGATCATTATCATTACAAATTTTAGTATGTATAGAGAAGCAAAAAATAAGTTAACCTAATTACTATTATTTTCATGAGGAGCTTCAACTACTGAACCCTTATGATTCTATCCAAAACTGTCAATTCTAGTAGTTTTAAAAAAACAAAACTCTCTCAAACACAATAAAATACAATACCAATATTTTTTTTTATTTTATTTATTGATGTCTGCTATTACATCTGTTCAGTTTTCCATTCATTCAATCAATCATTTTATTTTAGTAAAAATGTTATACTAGCCAGTAGCATCTCCTTGTGGCCAATATCATGTTAAAAAGAGCAATATAGCCCAAGAACAGTAGCTTTAGGAAAATAAGATATCATAAGTCTTATCTCAGAGTGAACATCCCTCAAACCACCAATCTTAACTATCTTGAACTTTGAAATTTTGCTTAGGTTATCAAGGCAAAAATCAAATACACAAAAGTTTGAAGGACATCATCGAAATTAATCTGAACCAGTTAATCATTTTTCTCATCTAATTTGCCTAGAATAAAACTTGAAAACTCTAGACGTTCATCAAAAAGTACATAAATTGTTCCTGTATGCGCACTGGCTATCAGGAAGCAACTATCTACGTTCAAGGGTTTATAAATTATCTACGTTTAAGGGTCTATAAATAAACTTTTCAGCGATTTTAAAGAAAGTCAGACAGATAAAAAGTAATCTGCAATCAGAATAATCCATATTCCTTCCACAAGCAAAAGTTAAAAGTCTCTCTCTCTCTCTCTCTCTCTCTCTCTCTCTCTCTCTCTCTGGAGTTCCGTGTTGGGATTCCGTTCAGCTTCCACGATTGTTGTTTTCATTAGGCTTTGTTTATTTTATTCGCTATTGTGTCGTCATCTATCTCACCTTCAAGATAATGTGCAGGGGTCCCTGTTCCCTCCCCCACCAACCCCTCCCACAAACCCCCCGGCCCCCAAACCACCTCCACCGCCCAGCACTTGATTATCGTTTAGAAGAATTCATCAACGTTCGGACAGTATTTGTTTTTGCAATCCGATGCGAATAATTTGGTATAATCTTACCATCAACCTCTAAGGATTCGTATTTAACTATCAGTCAAGTGGGGTTAATTTTAGTACAGTTTGCGACGGTTAAGAGATTCTTCAGCTGGTTCTCGCTTTATACCTACTGCAGTAGATAAGGTAATCAGCAAAATAATAAACATGTAGAAAATCTATATCACTCTCTGTATCTAGATTCATTGTAAACACATCAACGCTTCAAAAATTTAAAATGTGCCTTTCAGTTTAAAGAAACTGAACATTTTATATATATATATATATATATATATATATATATTATATAATATATATATATATAATATATATATATATATATATACATATACACAATTACAAATGATGATTTGTTTGCCAAATGAATATAAAACATTGTGAAAAAAGACGGTAATATTGTCAATTTCTCCAAAACACATATCGTTAGCGCGAAATTTATATTACAATAAGAGGTAAAATAATCGGTGAAAGTGGAACACTGTAACGGAAAAAGAATCTACGTTTTTACAATAAGTGAAAAGATTTTGCAAAATTCTCAAATCAGTACATCATATTCCCAATATGTGTGTGTGCGCTTGTTTTTGTCAAATGACTGTAAAGGTAAGAAAATTAGTGTCTGGAGGTATATCTTATCATTATCTGGCTGAAGGAAGAGTCGAAATAACACAGATTTCAGTTTGGAAAAGAAAGGGTGAAAATATATACAGTCATATATACATATACAGTAACTGATGTCATTACGACAACTAAGTTTGATATAAGGGAAGGGGAACTGAGAGTAACATATTTGTTTAAGTAAATGTACAGTTGAATGGGACGGGAAGACAGTAAGAATTTCAGGCATAAAATTTACTCAATATTCTACCAGGAATCGGGTATGGAAGAACAGAATACGGAAGGATTAATTATGGGTAAAATAACGTAGTTAAGACAGCTTGCAGGATGTGTGGATCAGATATACGGATCATAAACACTAAAACTGACTGTAAATGGAAAACGGTGTATGTGGCGTACACCGACCTAATAAACGATTGACAGAGCTGCTTAGCGAAGTGTTGAAGAAGCATGTTTAGAAAGCAATTATGGGAGAGTGACTGGTTAGTGTAAATTTGGGCTGCGTAATATTTATAAATAGAGTACCTAAATAAGCCAAGGAAATTACATGCGATATAAGTAAAAGCTGAATATAACAACAGGATTTGTGAACAGATGGTGAAGGTTTGACTGATTCCAGTTAGCGCAAAATATTTATCAGAACTGTACAGAAAAAATTGCAAATACAATGATTGTAACTTGAAAGCGTTCAGAAAATGAGAAAATTGAAAGCAAATGTGAACATTTGTAAGGTTATGGAAATCTAGGGAGTTGAGCACCGGTATATTCGCATAAATTTTGGAGGAATGC
>NC_061108.1:71072415-71077415 GCF_015104395.2 Macrobrachium nipponense
ATATACCTATATATATTAACAATGGGAGCGTCGCCCCCACTATTTCATATTTGGTATGCGTTTAGCCAGAGCGGAAAGCGAACTCGTAACACTGTCCCTTGACTCTCTCTCTCTCTCTCTCTCTCTCTCTCTCTCTCTCTTCTCTCTCTCTATCTCTGGCTCTCTCTCTCTCTCTCTCTCTCTACTCCATTACCTAAGGTCACCAAATCAGAATTGGAGATACAAAAATATTCGTTTATTCAAAGTAAAGTACTAATTGGATAATTCAGGTTCTTACAGGATAATTAACAGCTCAAGTCTCACAGACAACCCCCTGGTATTTAATAGTCTTAATCAGTAATTAGTCACACCAATTATCTCTTCTCCAAAACACAGTCCCCTCACTAGGACACTCAGTCCCCTCACTAGATCCGCCTGTTTAAAAGACAGGAGAACACACTGGTGAGCACACACAATTGTAAAGACAAAATCAAAAGATTAAATGAAATAGAACATTTTTACAAAATATCAAAGTAAGAGACAAGCCATAACTTTGGCTAAAGCATATTGACACTTACCCATTACAGCTTGGAATATCACTTAAACAAAAATACATTATAGAGCCATCCAGGCTCTTTCTCCCCAAGGCAGCTGTCTCCCCCGTTCTGCCTAATACTTGCCGTTATGAATGGACATAGCTCGTACACGTACACACGAATTCACACTCTTCTTTAACTGGTAGCAGCCAGTTTTCAAAAGCACCTTGAACAATAGCGTCTCGAACTCACATACCTACAGAACGAACATTGACCTGCTAAGTAAGCATCTTAATGTCACACCATCCCAGAAAAGAGATATCAGCTTTCTTAAGCTGTTGCTCGGACTCTGTCTCCATGGGAAGTTAAAAATGATGAGTCTCCAATTTCTAAGAAATGTCACAACGATACATATTATCAGTATTTATTACAGTAGCTCGACCACCATCCTGGCTAGCCCCTGCCTAGCCACAGGCCACATAAAACAGCTCATATATAAAAAAACACATTGGCCGGCTCAAAACACAAAATATAGTAATAACTACATGTCTCTGGCATTATAAAGTAATGTCTTCCGCGCTTCATCTCCAAAAACAATTGGGTGTAGAAATTTTTTCTGCATCTTGGACTCTTGAATATCCCTCTATGTCTGCAGCTGCAACTCCACAGACTTGTAGCACGCTGTAGGAAGGTGAAACGTCTCCCAGTGGATAACATCCAACGGCTTCTGTAGACCCAAAAGCTCTGTAGAACTCTGTAGACTTGTAGAAACTCTCGTAAACGGGCAAACGACAACAACATCTCTGCAACGGCTGGTGGTGTCTTGTTAGTGTCGGGGAACGACGATTATGGTGTGTTTAAGTATGTCAGTCAAGTCATCGGTCAATCAAAAAAGAAAATTAACCCCAGACATACTACTATCAGATAATGACCTCAAAAATTCCCAAAAGTACTAACTGAACGTCTCCCAATTAACTCCATTTAATATGACCACTAAATCATAAGTTATTATCACAACTCTGCAAAAGAAAAAAAAATATTAAGTTCTCTAACTGAATTCTCCAAACTCACACACCAGCACACACATTCCAAAACTCACAGCAACTCCACGTACTTCTGCACTCACATTTCAAACTCGCAAATTCTCACAAGTAAAAAAAGAAGAAAAAAGTAATGAGCCCCCAAAAAAAAAAAATCATGTAACAAGCCCAGCCCCAAAAATAAAAAATGTTCTCTCAAGCTCTGATATCAGTAAAAACCCCTCACTGCTCACACAATTAATTTCAATGAGACTTAATGTCAAACGCCCATCATACAATTCACAAATCCCAACAAATTACATCTCCCGTCCAAAAAGAAATGCTATTTAAAGCTCAATCCCCAATTACATCTCTCATAAGAAAAGGAAAAAAAAATAAAAATAAAAAAAAGATAATAATAAGTGAACTTCCTCCATCACAAAGCACATAATATATGCATGATATACATAACCCCGCGTTTTCTCCAAAAAATGCAATATGCATAGTTACAGAATTTTTGCCATCGCAACTTTTCAAGCTATCGGACACAGCCAGAAAGCAATTCCTTACACGTCGTTTTCATGAAATGCTATAGTCAACATTTCTAGATATTGCAAAAACTCTGAGCAATCACCACTAGAGGAAAAGAGTGAGCACACTGGACTCATCACAGCGTTGTCAGCAAAAATCTACCTGCGGACACATCAGGTGCTCGAACTGCAGCATAAAAATGTCTAGTTAGACTTCCAACTCCAGAAACTCATGATTCTCAAAAAAGGTTCTATACTGACATTATATCAGCACGTTTCACAAAATTATCTCCAGGATATGACTAAGGTGTTCAAAATTTGTCTCAAAGACATAACTCTCACAGGATACTGCCCAATTTTATAAAAAAAATTATCACCTATCCAGGAAAAAAAACTACTGTAAACTCGTAATTCAGCAATTATATGCCTCCAAAAATAACATCTCCATAGGACCACAATGCAGTAATGCCACTCACTTCCAATTAGTCATGAAATCAAAAGAAGAACCACAGAACTCTTCTCTTGGCTCGAAAAACTCCCAGGAATTCAACTAAAAAAAAATCATAACCACAAAAAAAAGTCACCCGCCAAAGATTAATGCCATCTCCATATATATAAATATAAGTCACCATCTTAATAATAAAACCACCCCAGTGATGAAAATATTACCTCCATTTAATTAATAACCACACCACCATATTCCCTCTTATTTCACCAATAACCATGTGTTAATAAAACCACGACTCCAGCAATAAAAAATATTCACCTCTGTTTCAGCAAATATAAAAAAATACTTACCTCTATTTCACCAATAACTCCATGTGGAATAAAACAAGTCTCCAAAACATATTATATCTCCAAGCAGGATAATAAAAAAATGTAACTCCACCTCCAAAAAAAATGCACTCAAAGCACCAAGCTGACACACTAAAAAAATATTGTCCCATGTCTCCTCAAAAACGTGTCCCTATTTGCAACAAAGATGGCTGCAAAATAATTGAACTAAACATAGCTCTCACCACCATAGGCCTAGACTGTGGAATATTTCCAAAAAATAAAAAATATCAAATGGCCAAAAATATATCTCCAATATATTATATCTCCAATTCTCCAGGAAAATAATTCAATGTTATAGTCAAAAACTATAAACTGTCTGTTTAGCATAACTGCTGAAAAAGGGCAAAAAACTCGGCAAATAAAATTGCCCAGGAAATTCTAGAAAAAATCACCTATGTGCCACATCTCATTATAACAAAACTCCAAATTCAAAGTGTCTAAGCAAAGACTTCTCCATATGCACTACGGCATAGACCACTAGAAACTTAACCAAGTTTCCTATCTCAGGCAAAGTTGTCACAAATACATCAAAGGTATTGTGCAAGAAACCCACAATTTCTGGAACACAAATATCCAGAAAAAAATGTAGTGCCATTTCGTATGCATTCAAAAAAATGCAAAAATTCTCCCATAAATCTCTCTGCAGCATCAAACAGTTGAAATTATAAACACATTCCCGAACAATGACTCCAAGTCACGAACTGAGACATTAAAAAAAAAATTCACACAAACTGGAGAGAAAAATAAATTCAAATTCACCCATGATAAAAAACTTAAGTCAGCGATGGCTAACTTCCAAAAAAGGAAAAAAGAAAAATCAACGGCACTGTTAACTATCCCCATGACTCACGTAGATGTCAAGCAATTCTCTGCTGAACTCATAAAAAAAAGAAAAAAAAAATGTGTCGTTAGTTCCTCCCATATCCACAAAAAAAACACCATCCTTGATAGCATTACAACACCCTGTTAGTATATAAAAAAAATCACCAGTATTAGTATAAAAAAACATCACCAATGTTAATGCTTGCCCATTCACCAAAAATTCAGCACAATTCACCAAAAATTCAGCCAGATTCATCACTCATGAACCACTGACACATTCTCCAAAGTCATAGAAACTCTATAAATAATTAACCACAAAACTTCTCCCATGATTCATTGTAATAATTCTATGTAATATAATTATCTGTAATAATTATAAAATAATCTCCCATGCAATATCTCAAATAATGATAATTCTACTTAAGTGACCCCCGTAAAGTATCTCAAGTAATAATAATAATAATAATCCTCCATAGTAATAATTCTCCTGCAAATAGCTCAATTAAGGGCATCAATATTGCCATTCCCCAGTATTTATCAATATTGCCACACTAAAATTCAATACCACTTCCCCAGTATACACCAAATACAACACAAGGCACCTATCCACCACCAATGGCGACACCACCTGACAACATCGGTCAGCACCACAGGGCATCACCATTCAGCACCACTTGGCAATCACCATCACTCAGCACCATTTTAAAGTAATCTCCCAACACCAATCAAATCTCCAAAAAAGAATAATCACTGTGTCCCCATTTATAATTATGCCCTCCAAAGCATAAGGAAAACTTACACCATATCCCATTTTCTCTTCACTCAAGAGAAAGAAAATCTCTCTCTAAAAAAACCCCTATGGGTATCTCACATCATCAACTAATCACTATCAGCTGGTTCCTGGCATCGGAAATTTCCTTATCCAAGGGCAACTCGTCCCCGATGCCCCGACACAAAGACAAAAAAGGAGTTCACCCCCCACAAAAAAAATAAAAAAGAGAGCTTCACCCTCCATGTCAAGCAATGCCTCCCGAGGCAGACCACTACTCACCCTCCCCTTGCAATACCCCTCTGGGTCGGTTCAGCAGAAATTACGCTGACCGCGTAAGATCAAGTGGGCGCTCTATCTCCAAGCAAAGAATGCAATTCAAGCAACAGTTTTGCATGTATGAAAACCATTCATACACACACCTATGTATTAAACAGACGAATGCGTCTCCTCTAAACATGCGCCAACAAAGAAACACATCCCTTTCTACTACTATGGGGGAAAAAAA
>NC_061108.1:71082415-71087415 GCF_015104395.2 Macrobrachium nipponense
TCCCAATAACATCACTATTGGTCTCTTTTCAAGTGCATCCTTTTCTTCGTGCCGTAAAGTTCCCCTCATTGATCGGGGTTTCCCTTTTGCCAACTTCCGTGTTTTGAAGGGGGATGATTTTTGCTTTTCCCCTCTTCTTCTTCTCCTCCTCCTCCTCCTTCTTTACCTCTCTCGAACCTTCCCCTCTCTTCGCCAAGTCCTTGACCTTCATGATGTAATGCGTCAGGACTTCTTTTTATCATCCTCCCTTGTTACTCTCGATGAGGTTTTCGACCTTGCGGTTCCTGCCCTCAAATCTCTTCCGATTTTTCCTAGCAGTGGCGTCGATCGTCATCAGGTAGGCATTTTCCTTTATAATGATTTCGACGTTGTTTTTCTGAACGGGGTATCAGTGAACATTTTTTCCTCGCTGCGTTCCAGCTGACCCCCAGCATGGACCTGGAAACCTGGAAACGATCGATGGTGGAATCAGAAACTTTTTTTTTTTTTTGTCCCATACATTGCTCTTTGTCTATACTTACAAACTTTCTTCCTATGGTACAAACACATCTATTTGTTTAATCTATTATTGAACTATTCTTGATTACAATTGTTGTTTCGTATGAGTTTAAATTTTAATTCAGAATGATTATGAAAAATTTAAATTCTAGCATTTTTTCGAAAATAACCGAAAACTAATATAGTTTCATGAAACTTTCCACATATGTATATATATATATATATATATATATATATATATATATATATATATATAATAGAGAGAGAGGAGAGAGAGAGAAGAGGAGAGAGAGCGAGAGAGAGAGGAGATGAGAGAGAAGAGAGAGAGAGAGAGTTTCATGAAACTATGTTAGTTTCCGGTTTGAAGAAAATAAAGCAAGAATTTTAATTTTCTATTTCTTACTTTATTTATGATATATATATATATATATATATATATATATATATATATATATATATATTATATTTATATATTGTACCCTAGATAAAGTAAGAAATCTTATTATATAAACGAACTGAAAGTCCAGAAACAGTTTAGTTGAGCTTTCTTCCCCTTGTCTCAGAAAGTAATAGCACTAACTGCTCAATTTTTCTTTGTTCGAAATTTCTCCAAATCTCTTACAAATAATGCTGGTAAACTGCCCTTCTTTTTCTATATCTCTTTAAATTCCATAGAACTCTCTTTCGGTTTCTCTCAAGATAAAAACGTTTGTAGAAAATGATGTTCGTCTAGACGGGGCAAACAAACGACCGACAGAACTCGGTCACGGTCAGTTGGGGAAAAAGGGAGTTCCAAAGAAAGCTGGATGGTGATGGACGGTGTTTGGGTGGAGGAGGAGACTGACTCAGGCAGGAGTCACTGACCTTTTATTTCCCCAAAATAGAAAAGAAGGGCTTTGTGGTAAAAGATGTAGGTCTTATTAAGGTGCTCGATAAATAAAATGATTAAGGTTTTCATTTTCAGTTTAGGCAGTAAATTGATGAGCATTTAAACTGCATGATGTCGTGGGTCAGTAATCATCATGAGGCCAATTATTTGTAATGTTATCATGGGTTTTAAGCCATTTCGACAATGAAACTCCAATTTTCACTTCTGCATAATCCGAATGAGGAAGACTGTAAATAGTGGGTAAAGGATGTTGATGTTATCACAACCAGAAGCTATTTTAAACCACCACACAGTTGGCTAGAATGAGATATTTATGGACAAAAATACTTCTAATGCAGAATTTTATTTTATTTGGATCTAATACTACTCTAAACATAATAGATAACTAATTATTTAACTGGTATCAGTAGATGATTTGGAGCATAAAAATCTATCAATCTCATTATTTAGATCACACTGTGTATAGGGAAATAAGAGAAATGGAAACTAAAGCATTACATCATTACTTGAAAATATTTTATGAATTTGCCAAAAAATGCAGTAACTTTACCAAAAGTGCAATAATTAAACTGTTCAAGAAATTAAGGTACAATTCATATAAAGTAAATCAAAATGTATGCAGATAACAAGAAGTACTGGAATAGAATCTGAAGAAGTCACGCAAAGTATGTCTCAGGTTATTATGTCTCCTTCTGTTTATTCATCAGAATCTTCAACAATTAGAAGTCGAGCATCATTTGGCAGATCATTCTTTGATACACACTTTCTAGTTCCTCAAGGATGTTATTAAGGGATCTGAAGAGCAGAAAAGCCGTTGCATTAAATCTCCATTAGTTTTTTGCGTGATATTTTACGGCAAAATGACTCTCTGAGCTTCTTGAAATCTTTATTCTTAGCTTCCTGTGCCTCTTCAGAGTAAAGTCCAGTTGGAAAATTGAACTGCTCTATCACAGTAGCTCCATGAATAAGAATCTTATGCAAGCTCTGAGGCATATAATACCAATGATGTTCTTAAACATAAATTTTAGCAGTGGTTAAGAAGGATTTAAATGCTGTGACATTAATATCCAGTCCAGATGATAATGTACACAAGATGATGGGTAAATTCTTGAACAAGTCTATCTTAAGTCCAAGAACTTCACTTGATGTTTCAGCAAGTTGGAAAAATCTTCTAGCGGTATTTTTCATCATTTGATGTACCAAAGCCTGATTGTTTTGGCATATCTATCACCAACCCTGTTCGATCACGGAAGACCTTTTGTATTCTGGATTTCTGTTCCTGAACCTTCTTTGCCTTTTCTTCTTTTGTTCTTGCTTGCCACTTCTTGATTGGTATTTTGTATGATAGATGTAAACAGCATTCCATAGATCTTATCCAGGAATGTAAAGTTGACAATCCATATATGATTCCATCCCTTGAAAAGGGCCTATTTGAAACTTTGTCTATGTCATTCATTTGCTTGGGTGATGACCCACACAATGAATAGCATTGCATCGAGCTACTTTCCCTTCTATCATTGTCAAGCTCACTTCATGAAATACATTAATGCTGTTTTCAGTTTGTGTTGGTCGATGTCCATTTATAGCATCTTTTAAGTATTGCTCTTCTTCCACTAAGACTTTTGAAGTTTCCCTAATGAATTTGAATCTTAATGGTCTAAAAAAAAAAAAAAAAAAGTGGAGAAGAGGGTTTACAATTTCTCCACACAACTACTTGATCATTTTTTTCTGTAACTCCACTCAGCTGTAGAAGCACCATGCAAGTAACAAATAAACAGGATCATACATAACATCCCGTTCCTCGTTATCACTTCGCACTTGCTTATAAATGCTTTGACCCATCATTAACACTGTGGATAATGCCATCTTTTGTTGCTTCACTTGCTTCACCATAATAAATCGGTAATAGTCTTAGACCAAGTATCTGCTTTATTTATGATTATTTTTTCTATAGTTTATTGAATGTCTATGTGCACTGTCAACAGTACTTTGTGGCATAAATTGTGATAGAATTACTTAACATTTGGCACCGCTGCCAATCTTCTCAAACCTTTGCAATTCTTTGTACCCATCATAAACTTTTATATATATAAATGTTCTTCATAAAATATGAGTAATTTATTTTGAATGTAGCTATTATCAACTTATTGGACACAAAAATAAAGACCAAGGCCTTAAGCACAGTTAAAAATGCACAAAATATAAGCATAAAGGTATAAACAATCTCCACCACAACACACCCTTCACGAACAGTAGCTAAGGAAACAATGCCAAGGTTTTGCATGAGGAAGCAGTCAACAACCAAGAGTAACAAGCTTGATCACATTTCAGCCTGCATAGGACCGGGCCAGGGAGTTGCTTACTATTTATAATATTGCATTCTTTTGTCCGTGATATATGAATTTTTGATTTTCATCATTCTTTCATTAATTGGGAAAGGTCAAAATTTTAATTTTGCCGCCCTGCTGGCCCACTGTGTGCACCAGTTTAAAGTAAGATACTTCTTTCAGAAGTTATTTCGAACTTTACTGTCACTACACGATACTATTTTTTTTTTTTTTTTTTTTTTTTTGGGGGGGGGGACCGCTTTTTGTCTGTCACCGTGCGGAACTTTAATCACTAAAGTTGAGCTTTTAAAAGAAATCTGTTTCTTTTCAAGGGAGTGGGAAGCTTGTAGTACTCTTCCATACTGTTCTTGACATTATTGCTGTGATATATCTGGCAACTTTGTTGTTAGTCTTCCTTTGTTCGACAGTGATTAAACTAGACCCACATTATGGAATTCCAATAATGTTTTCTGTCAATGCGTTTTTAAACGTGCAGCATGTTTTAATGTACTGTTGCGTAATGGTCTTTTAGATTGTCAGTAATTCTAAATCAATGGGCCCATCAAAAAGAAGCACTGTTAAAACATCAGAAAAAGATGTACGTCTCGTTAAGATGAAAAGCATTTAATTATCCCTGACGTACTGAATTTAAAGAAAATAAGTAAATTAATTCAAATTTTTCGGTCATTGACAATAGGGCCTTTGTTAAACTAGACCAAATAAACAATGGGCATATCATCACGGACATGTTACGGGGCCCCCCACCGAAGGGACCAGTGTTTTGACCAATTCTGCCCCACTTCTCAATGTCTAAATAACTGTTTCTCTTGCTGAAGTTAGTCTTTTTTAACATTTGAGGTCCTTTTACCCGACAAGTATTTTTTTTTATCGAACGTAATTAATCATCATATGTTATTATTATTATTATTCTGTTAAAAAATGGCAGAATTAAGCGAGTTGATTTTATATATTGTTTTTTCTATTTTTCTACAATTCGCTTCTCAGGCTCAGCGATGTTTTTGAGTAACTGACCAATATTCATATAAGGAATTTTCAAAAGATTATAAATGATGAAGGTAATCTTTTATTTTATTAGAACAGGATCTCAGGTCCAGGTCAAGCAGGGGTCGTCGTTAGTGCCGGTATTATTCCGTAGGCGTAGTTCAATTCCGGGCCGGGGTCGTCTTTGGTTTAGAGCTGGTGTTGATGCTGGTATGGCTGGTATCACGTGACGTTTCGACCTTCTCGCAGGTTGTCATCGGACGAGTCGGTTGAAGGATGTAGCA
>NC_061108.1:71092415-71099915 GCF_015104395.2 Macrobrachium nipponense
GCAAATGATGTCTTTTTATGATATGTGTTACTGTAATGAAAGTAAGTTTCACTATCCAATTCATAAAGAACTGTACCAACCACTCAATTCTAATCTAAACTCATTCATAGATATTGTATGAGAATAGGCATCTTTTGTTTAATAGGAAATATTTAGTCTATACTCTGTTGTGCATTTTTCCTTCTTTCTTAGTATTGAGTGAATTGTTGCCAGAAGAATTAGCATTCCACCCCCTCTTCATATTAAGAAAGTGGCAAAGCACTTTTCCCTAAACAGCTAACTTCCACTCGTGATACATATTTTTTATATTGGTTTTTGGACGTTTTACTTAACATAATAAATTACAACTCATTATATTTGCAATTACATTAAATTCCTTAACGTAGCATTGTGTACAAAGTTACACGTACGGCATCTATAAACTTGGTCAATGTGTATAATAATGTAATCATGAATCAAACAAAACCTTTCCCTTCTTGGAGGAATGTTAGGCAGTCGGTTATTTATTGTTCTGAATAAATAGACGTTGATAAAAGATAGAAAGGAATATATATCATTCTGATATTATAACCATAAACTATAATTTTATTTTCCTGAATGAGGGGATTGCTATTTCTTACTGTGTGTGATTACATCAGCAAAAGGTGTGAGTTAACGTTTGTTCCGATACGTAATACAAACCCTCGGTCCTTTAACAATAGGAAGGTACTTAGCGGCAGCTGAACCGGTCGTATGCCTCGAACAAGGGGGTTCGGTAGTTAACTACTTGTCCGGCAGTAGCGGTAAGCTCGACTGTGAGGAGAAGACAGGAGCCTCTTTGCTTTCGGCCGCGCTAGTGGATGGACGTGCTGCTCTTCCTCTCTCTGCCCGCTTCTGTCGTATGCTTGGTTTGCTTCACTGCGTGAAGACTTTCGCTTTTTCTTTTACTTGTGTGTATTTGCAAGTATAAAAGAAAGTGCTTATCTTCTTTTATATTCATTTTGTTATGGAAATGGAACAACAAGAGCTGGAGAAAACCCCTCGCCCCCCATCAACCACAGATTGTGCCCTGGTGTTGGGGGCCGTAAGTGTGGTCCAGGGGCTGCTGAGTCACCTGGCGAGAGGGGCCATTCCGGTAACGCATGGGCCGACCACCACGACTACCACGACGGTGTCCACGCCGGGCTACACTGCTCCGCCACACCTGGTATACACGACAGCCGCTGTGCAGGCACCGCTGCCGGAGGTTTTGATGCCCACTGCTACGCCGCCACCTGGGTTTGCTGCTCCTGCTGCAACCCCGGACTTCCAGTGCCCCAAGAGCTCTCCTCTAGACCTGCCTCCTGTGCAGAGGATGCTGCTGGTTCCTGCCCCGCCTCCTGTTCCTGAGTATGCTGCCGCTCCAGCCTTGGAACCAGTTCCTGCCGCCGTCGTTCCTGCCCGTGGTGTTGCTGCTCCCGACCCCTAGATCCTTCCGGACAGGTGCAGTTGGGCCCTGTTACTTCGGCAACTGCCCCGGCTCCCTCCTGGATGGAAGACCTGACAGTGGTGCTGAGGAAGCTGACGAAGAGGAAGAGGAGGAAGGTGTCGTCTTCATCTTCATCGTCTTCGTCGTCGTCGCCTGCCGCCGCTTCCCCTTCAACTTCTAAGGCCCCACAGCAGAAGAAGAAGAAGGTTGCCTCCTACCCCCCTAAGAAGGCTCGTGCCGAGACTTCTAAGGGTCCGTCCCACTCTGGTGGGACGATTGGGACTTCCGTTGGTCCTCCTGTTCCTTCGGGAACGTGGCCTGTCTCCGCAAGGAAGAAGAAGACGGGGACCGGAGGAGTGTCGGCTAACACCGGCACCTCCTCACCTGGCGCCAGAGGTTCTGCCTCAGGTACCGTCTTGGCCTCTCGTTCGCCAGAGTTCACCGAGTGTACGGTCACCAGCGATCGCTTTCGCGGCGACGCGCTGGTACCCAGGGTTGACGCGACGGTCCCAGACCACTCGCGGGCTGAGGCAAGGAAGCGGTCCCCTCGGTTGCCTGAACCAGCCTCGGGTGGTCCAAGCGGTGTGACGCGCCGTGAGGACAGGCCTCGCTCCCACGGCAACAGCGGACTCTGTAGGTCCCCTGACCGCCGCTCCTACCGGGACCGGGCGGAGAGGGGGACCAGCAGCAGCTCTTCTGATGCTCGGGACCGTCGCCGCTGTTCTCGGTCCAGCTGCTCGACCAGGCCTGCAGCCCGATCGCCACCCCGGGTTGGCGATCGCCTGCAGCCCCCTCAGCACACCGACTCTGCCGGTGGGTGCAGGGGGAGCTTCAGGTCTGCCTCTCCGATCCCTTCAACTTCCTCAGGCTTTACTAGGAAGAGCAAGGCGATGAGGAGCCCTACGAACCTGGCACGGTCCTCAGACCAACCAGATCATATGCACAAGTGGTAGGAGGAGACCAGGAGGGGTCTGTCGTGGTTCCTCCTGTGGAAGGAGGAGGGTCTCGGGAGGCATTCTCGTTGGAAGGGCTTGACGGTCCGTCCCCACAGGATACAGTCACTCCCGAGATCCAGAGGTCGTTCGCGGAGGTAATTGCGCTGATTCGTCAGCACAACGACCTCGGAGAAGGATCGCTATCCCACCTACCGAACCCACATCGGGCTTGGAGGCATTCTGGGGACCTAAGAAGGAACCCAGGACAGCGGTGGGTCTGCCGCGATCAGCCTTGGCTGACAGTATACTATGCCAAGTGGATGCTCTCGTCTCCAGATAGGAGAGTTCTCTTCGGTCCGGTAGGTTGCTAAGCTCATTCCTCCACCTCTACTGCAACAGAGGCGCTTCTGCGTGCCTTCAGAGGACCCTCTGCCACCCAAACAGGTTAACCCAGAGCTAGCCAGGCTAACTCCGGGGGTGTCTCTGCAGCAGCTCCTGTCGAAGAACCTTTGGTTCTTGCAGCAGGAGGCACTTGCCTTGGAATCTACCGCAATGGCAGCATTCCAAGCAGTCTCTTGGCTCGACCTGTGGTCCCTCACAGTGTCGAAAACCGCGGCCTCCTTAGGGAACATCACTCCTGAAGGGGTGAGACTGTGCCAGTCTGGGGCTAGGGCCATCGCCTACCTGGCCCACCAGATGGCTAACCTGTGGGCCAACCTGATTCTCCGGCGTAGAGACGCTGATCTCACCCGAGTGACCAGGGCAGCCGGGCGTGAAGCTGCCCTGTGTCTTCGCAACAGACCGGTGCGGAGTTCCTCCACTCTCTTCCCAGGAGAGATGGTGGACGCTGCGGTGGAAAGACGGCGCACTGACGACAGTGACCATTTAGTACACCAGGCAGTCTCGAAGGCATCTGGGCTGCCTCGAGCTACTGCGGCCAAGCCCAAGAGTTTGGTTAGCACTTCCTCTGCGGCCAAGACGATCACATCGTCGAAGCCCAGAGGAAAGACTCTGCCTTCAACTTCTTCAAGGAGCAACTGTCACCGGCCCTCCTCCCAGCCCTCCTTCTCACGAGGGGAGCTGGGAAGAAGTCGAAGAGAGGTGGGAAACTCTAGGGATGGCGTTCCCCCTCACCTGCTGCAGGAAGTGGGGGGTGCCTGGTGAGCCATTAGGCAACGTGGCAGCGCTACGGTGCGGAGGCCTGGATAGTAAACGTCCTTCGGGAGGAATATCTACTACCCTTCGAGTCTCGGCCACCCCTCACCTCCAACCCGGTCCCTTCGGCAGGAAGTAGAAGCCATGCTGAGCAAAGGTGCTGTGGAGATTGCACAGGATCAGTCGCCGGGCTTCTACAGCCGCCTCTTCCCAGTGGAGAAGTCCTCGGGGGCTGGCGCCCGGTGATAGATCTCTCTCCCTTGAACCGATTTGTTCGCCAGACTCGGTTCACGATGGAAACAACACGTTCAGTGCTCGATTCTATCAGGAAGGACGACTTCATGCTTTCTGAAGGACGCGTATTTCCAGATGCGTATTTCCAGATACCCATCCATCAATCCTCCATTAAGTACCTCCACTTCATCCTCGACGGAACGGTGTACCAATTCAGGGCACTTTGTTTCGGTCTCTCAACCGCCCCACAGGTGTTCATGTGAGTGTTCACGCTGGTGTCGGCTTGGGCCCACTCGGTAGGGATACATTTCTTGAGGTATCTCGACGATTGGTTAGTCCTGGCGAGCACCCGCTCGCAGTTGCTGCAGGACAGAGATCGAATCCTTGAATTCTGCGACGATCTGGGAATCGTAGTGAATTACGAGAAGTCAGAGCTCGAACCCAAGCAGAGGATGAAGTACCTGGGCATGCTGATCGACACGGCAGCAGGGCGAGTCTTCCCCGCAGATTCGCGGATCAGCAGGTTCAGGGAGGCAGTAAGACAGTTCCTGTCTGTACGGGAGCAACCAGCTCAGCAGTGGCAAGTCGTGATCGGCTACCTGTCGTCTCTCGAGAACCTAGTCCCTCACGGGCATCTTCACCTGTGGTCTCTTCAGTGGAGACTAAAGGAGTGTTGGTCACAGGCAAGGGACCCTCCCTTCTTCCCCATGGCCCTCACAGAGAGAGGAGGTGAGGCAGGACCTAACCTGGTGGCTGGACGACCGGAACCTCGTAAGAGGAGTGCCTCTTCGCACCCTCCCCCTAGAAATGCTGCTCTTCTCGGACGCATCGACCGAGGGATGGGGCGCACACTTAAAGGAGTTGCTGACTGCAGGTGTGTGGGACCATCACAACAAGCACCTTCACATCAATGTCCTGGAGCTCTCCAAGAGTTCCTGGCCGTCTGGTGGGACACTCGGTGGTGTTGATGTGCGACAACACCACAGTAGTGGCGTACGTCAACAAGCAGGGGGGCCTAGTGTCCCTCCCGCTGCACCAGTTGACGTTGCAGGTGCATGAGTGGGCCGCGGCACACTCAGTAGAGCTGTTGGCCTGCTACATTCCAGGCAAGAGGAATGTGGTAACTGACAAGCTCAGCCGTCGGGATCAGGTGATAGGAACCGAATGGTCCCTTCATCCAGATGTGGCGGAAAGGCTCTTCAACCTGTGGGGGCGGCCAGTCGTGGATCTGTTCGCCACCCGGCACAACAGAAAACTCCAGGTTTTCTACTCGATTGTGCCGGACCCATGGGCAGCCTCAGAGGACGCTCTTCAGCGTCCGTGGGACAGCCTCTTCGTCTACGCCTTTCTCATGTTCTGTCTGATTCGCAAAGTGATCAGCAGGGCGCTGATCACTGTGAACGTTCGGATGATCCTGGTGGCGCCCAAATGACCCGGGCCTGCTGGCTCTGCTTGCCGGAGCGCCAAGAGAAATTCCCCCCTGGCACAACCTCCTGTGCCAGCCACACGTAGAACAGTACCACTGGTCCGTCAAGTCCCTGTGTCTTCACAGCTGGCTGCTATCCACCATCTCTTGGGAGCGAGAGGCTTTTCTCGCAGCGCTGCAGCTGAGATGGCCGGATACCTCAGACAGTCCTCTGCAGCTGTCTACCAGGGGAAGTGGGGCGTCTTCTGTGGTTGGTGTCGTGGACAGGGTCTCTCTCCTCTCAGAGCCACTCTTAAGCAGGTAGCGGATTTCCTCATCTTCCTTCGCCGAGAGAAGCTCCTCTCCGTCTCTGCAGTTAAGGGCTACAGAGCCACCCTGGCCCTAGTCCTTAAACTGCGAGGTGTGGATATCTCTTCTTTCGAGATCTCCCTCCTGATGAAGAGCTTCGAGAGGTCTTGCCCACCCAGGGAACTCAGACCCCCGGGGTGGGATGTGACTCTTGTCCTTAGGAGTTTGACTCGCAGACCCTTCGAGCCACTCTGAGAGTCGTCAGACAGGGATCTGACTCTCAAGACCCTCTTCTTGCTGGCCCTGGCAACGGCGAAGAGAGTAGGGGAACTTCATGGTCTTTCCTTCGATGTCAAGTATTTCAGGGGATGGGGATCAGTGACGCTCGATTTCGTCCCGAACTTCGTAGCGAAGACTCAGAATCCTTCGGTCCCTGACGACTGGTTTGAGTCCTTCACAATCCCCTCCCTGAAGGATTTCATTGATAACGATGCGGATGAGATGCTGCTTTGTCCTGTGAGGGTGCTATCTGGAGAGAACTCGGCACCTCAGGCCTGAGTGCCGACGCCTCTTCGTTAGCACCGGGGTTACCAAGAAAGAAGTTTCCAAGAACACTCTTTCTTTCTGGCTGCGCGAGGTGATCAGGAGGGCGTACGAGACAGCTGTCAGTGATGACACCCGTACCCTTCGTCCGAGAGCCCACGAAGTCAGAGGTATTGGTCCAACCCTTGCGTTCCGCAAGAACTTCTCCCTGGCGCAGGTTCTGAAGGCAGGGGTTTGGGCCAACCACGCCACCTTCACTTCATTCTACCTTCGGGATATCACCCACAGGTCCTTGGACACTTTTTCCTTGGGACCCGTGGTGGTTGGTCAACAAGTTGTGTAGTCTACCCAGCACCCGAGCGGACAGAACAGCATTGCATCTTTGTGTGGCTGCATGAATGGACGAGTGAAAGAGAGAGTGACTGGCTTCTCTTCCTCCTTCGTTCTTCTCCTCTACCTGTGGGCAGAGGGCCGCGGTCGTCACTACGCTGAACAGGAGGCCTATGCAGGTAAGCTACACAACCGAGCCCCATTCTATCCCTTTCAGTAGGGATAGAAGTGTTTATCCACCACTCCCCAACAAGGGGGGGAGTGGAAGCCAACAAGAGACAAACTCATAACTTTACTTTGGCTCTTGAAGTAGGAACTAGTTCTTGATTTTTGCTATTTTTAAGAGGTACGCTTGCCTCCCTCTTATAAATCTGGTCCAGAAGTCTGACCACTGATCCTGCGGTGCACACCCCGATCAGCTGGGCAGAGGCTAGGATCCCTCCCTCTGCTCTTACGACCAGGGAGGGAATCCAAGGTATGACGAACACCAGTCTGTTCATAAGACTCAGATTCCACCCACCAATAAGTGAGTCTTCCTATTGAAGGACTGAGGGTTTGTATTACTTATCGGAACAAATAACAATTTGTCGAAAATTGTATTTTTCCTTACTATACAAACCTGAGGTCCTTTACATATAGTCCCACCTCATGTCACCCCTCACGCTGCATTTCCTGGGCCTAAAGCAAAGTGACTCCTCTCCTCGCAGTCGAGCTTACCGCTAACTGCCGGACAAGTAGTTAACTACCGAACTCCCTTGTTCGAAGCTTACGACCAGTTCAGCTGCCGCTAAGTGCCTTCCTATTGTTAAAGGACCTCAGGTTTGTATAGTCAGGAAAAATACAATTTTCGACAAATTGTTATGTTGTGTAAGCTGTAACTCGAAGTGCAGTAGTCGTCATTTCTTGATTTAATCCCTATTAGCATCTAATACATTTACCCTCCAAGAACCTTTCGGAAAAGATTTCCAAGTGTAATGATCTACAATCCTGTAGTATTAATCTAGATTTTTCAGTCATTATCTTCCAAGTAAATCGCAATTATTTTTTAATGGGGTTTAATTTTGTCACAGACCCATTTAGTCTGATCTCCAAAGTTATGACCATAACTGCAATTTTCGCTCACTCGGGGAGTAAGCCTACAA
>NC_061108.1:71104915-71129915 GCF_015104395.2 Macrobrachium nipponense
CCCTTCTTCTGGAATTTCTATTTCATATTAATAAAGTTGCTTTCGTTGGGAATATGTTCTCCGGAGTTTTTTTCCCAGCTCTCTCTCTCTCATCTTCGTGGTGCTGCTGAAGTTGGATGAGATATCTGGGCGTTTCCAAAGAATATGTTAAAGAATGGCATATTAGATGTAGCACCAACTGCGATCGAAACGGCGACCATGTTTGATCCGACAGTTTTAAGACGAGATGGGAAGCGGTCTGTGGAAAGGCGAATGTCATCACTGGTTCGTGAATACTAAATGCTAGCCGCATTGTAACGGGAAATGCGACCATATTTCTCCTGTCTCCAGTATCTTAATTCTCGGTGTGGCATGATAAGTTATGATTCTGAGATGAGGCACATAAAAATATAAATTGAAAACCAACGTCGAATTATAAGAATTTTCTCACTGGGTGGGATTGTTTTTTTATCTGTGCGGGAGTAGAGGCGAACGTTCCCGTTCTCTCTTCGCTGCCATTCTAGTTTTGACGATGAAGAGGAAAGTCATTAGGCTCTACTTTATCTTCCGTAGGAACAAATACTGGAAATAACTGCCTGATTTGAAGGACGTATCATAAAAGACATTTTGTTAATAGTTGTCGTGAATTGTGAATCATTTAATGTTGACGATCATGAGGTCTCTTATAATGATGTTATGAAAGCCTGAATAAAGGTATAATATTCGTAATGTTTCCATAAATTGTACATAAATAGTTGCGGTATTATCTCCGTGCATTTTCGCTGCTCGTAATGTATAACTACGGAATTTTATACTTATGTTGCTAAAATACATTAAATAGAGGAGTAGTGCTTTCAAGATGAAGGATAATAGGAATCAATTCTCTATGATAGTGTGTATGCTTTACCATAGCTAGACTTCTTGAAGAAAATTACTGAACCATGATTCGTATGAACGCCAGAAACACTTGTTGTACGGTACTTCACAAGTTCCCACTGCAAATAGCAATTTAATGATCCGGGTTCATGCTTCAGTTGCAAATAACCACTGTAGATCCCCGTTGCAGGTTGTAACGTATCTTTTGTTAGATCTCGCATAACAAATAGTATTTTATTTCTTTGAGTTTTCATTGTAAATAGACATTTAATGTTCCCAGTGTAAACTTCTTCATTCCTTAATATCATTCATGAGAAAAATCACTTTACAATGGTCCTTTTACATTATAGTAATTAATACCATCATAGCGAGTAACCTTAAATTTTTCGCATGCAAGAACCCAATGCATTTTATAGAGCAAATTCTCATCGCGCACAAGTTTAGTGTTCAGACTATAAAGTTCCTATTGCAAGTGACTGTTAAAAGTATCTTCTGTAAATCTCTTGAGTACCAAGTTAGGCAAAATTTACAGCACAGGTTCCATTTTGACTTCACTATTGCAGAGCAGACTCACTTTTGATCAACTCGTTGTTAAGGCCTTCTTTGAATGACAGTTTTAATAATTTTATACTCTCACATTTTTTAAGAAAGATTAGATAAAATCAGCCACTCTTGTTTTTCATGATGTTAAGAGTTATAGGGTTATTTTTCAAACTTTATTTTTGCCGCGATGATCTTGTTAATGGAAAGAGGCTGAAAGATAATTGAACGGCCTGTTGCGTTAAGGGTGTATATATATATATATGAATATATATATATATATATATATATATATATATATATATATATATATATATATGCTTAAAAAATCACAGTAGATGCACGTGACTTCATAAATAAGCGAATTCCACAGGAAAAGGATAGTCAGAAATCCAAGCGCTTTCGTCTTTACTCAGACATTGTCAAGGAGTTAATGAGGTACAATTGGAGAGAAAGGTCTCAGGTACAACAGAAGATCAAGAATACCAGATGGTTAATTGTCAAAAGGGTAAAAATTAAAAGAGATAATCCAGGATTATCGGATATCACACGGTCACAAAACTAAACAGATTGACCCTAACCGAAATTACAAAGTTTCTTTACAGTCCAAAAAAGGTAAAAACTGACTATATTAATTTTGTTGCTTATATTTATCTACAGCTTTTTTCATTATGAAAGCATCAATTTTAAATAAACCAAGACTTAAATTTAGAACATTTCTATTATTTGACTTGATGATATTCCTTTTAACTGTGTCATTACATGGGATTAAGGCTCTTGCTTGACTCCAGTTAATAGGATGGTCTAAATACGACTATCCAATATGTACGAATAAATGGCATCGATATTTGCCCAGTTCTCACAGACTACTGATGCTGTTTGAGATGTTGTGCAAGAGATTTAACGGTTTGTCCGTAATAGACTTTATCACACTTTTTGCAAGGAATTTCATATATGCAGCCTGGAAGATCTTTAGGAGAATTTTTTTATTATTAAACTCTTGACATTAATATTACTGAAAACAACATTTATGTTAAAAAGCTTTAAAATTCTAGGAATATCTAAAGACCTTTCATCATAGGGCAATTTTAGAATGTTATTCTTACTAAATTCAAGTTTGTCATTAGTTGAATAAAACGTTTTTCTAGCTCTTTTCCATGCCACATCTACAAAAGTCCTTGGGTATTTAAGTTTCATTGCAATATCATAAATAGTTTTAATTTCAGCGTCAATAAACTGCGGGCTACAGACACGTAAAGCCCTTAGAAACATCCCAGAAAAAACAGAGAATTTAAATTTTGATGGTGAATGGGAGTAGTAATGAACAAAAGGGCAATGTTAGTTGATTTTCGAAAGACTGAAAAGGTGAAATTTCTATCATTTCTATGGACAGTTACATCAAGAAAATTCAAATTACAATTTCTTTCTTCCTCTACGGTAAATTTTATAGAAGGGACTAAATTATTGAGATTATTAAGGAATTCCTGGAGATTTTCGTGAACTGGCCAAATACAGAAGATATCATCCACATATCTAAACCAAATAACTTTTTGGGGCAAAATTCTTGGTAAGAGTTTTGTCTCAAAAAATTCCATGTAAATATTGCTAAGGACAGGAGATAAATGATTACCCATAGCCATGCCAAACTTTTGTACAAAAAATTCCCCATTAAATTTTGTTTTAATGGGGAATTTTTTGTACAAAAGTTTGGCATGGCTATGGGTAATCCCTTATCTCCTGTCCTTAGCAATATTTACATGGAACAAACCGGTAAATCTCTTTCACAACGTCTCAAACAGCATCAGTATTCTGTGAGAACTGGGCAAATATCGAATGCATTATTCGTACATATGAGAGATTTAGACCATCCTATTAACTGGAGTCAAGCAAGAGCCTTAATCCCATGTAATGACACAGTTAAAAGGAATATCATTGAATCTTGTTTCATCAAGTCAAATAATAGAAATGTTCTAAATTTAAGTCTTGCTTTATTTAAACTTGATGCTTTCATAATGAAAAAAGTTGTAGATAAATATAAGCAACAAAATTAATATAGTCAGTTTTTACCTTTTTTGGACTGTAAAGAAACTTTGTAATTTCGGTTAGGGTCAATCTGTTTAGGTTTGTGACTGTGTGATATCCGATAATCCTGGATTATCTCTCTTAATTTTTACCCTTTTGACAATTATCCATCTGGTATTCTTGATCTTGTTTTGTACCTGAGACCTTTCTCTCCAATTGTACCTCATTAACTCTTGATAATGTCTGAGTAAGACGAAAGCGCTTGGATTTCTGACTATCATTTCCTGTGGAAAATTTGCTTATATATATATATATATATATATATATATATTATATATATATATATATATACATATATATATATATATATATACATATATATATCGTAAGAAACACAATGCTCTTTCTGCTTCTCGAAACCCGCACAATTTTAAATACGCTTGTCACTACAAAGCTTGAGATCCAAAGGCAAGACTATAAAGAAATTCTGACGTCCGTATTACAACGGGGTCACGTTACGGACCATATATGTGTACACATACATATACAGTACAGGCAGTTCAGTATTTAATTTGCCTTAAACTTGAAACGGAAAGAGAGAAAATAACTGTGAAAGCAAGGTTATCCGGAGTGGGAAACGAAAGTGCCAAGAGACGTCCATTATTGAGGGATCGTTATTGTTTTGTCACTCCATTCAAAATATCATATTCCATAGAAAGACTAGTATCATTTTCACTTTTAAATTGAACCTAGCATCCATGAGCATTGTGCACAACCCATTAGGTACGAGTGGGAATTTTGAAATTTTAAATAATAACATTTACGTAAATATTAAAATGATGCTTTTTATAGGCTAAATTGTATTAAAATGTTCATTATAGCTAGTATGTGTATATCAAAGTCCTCCTGGGCCTCTGTTTCTTAGGCCGACAGCCAGTGGGGTAGAAGTCCTCATTCTTAAAACACATGGCCAGTGTTTTGCTAGGGACACTGTTCAACCCCCCAGCCCGAGGGCTGTTACCTATTCTCTAACTAACCCTCCCGAGGTTTCAGGTCAGTAGGTTGGCGGGCGCCAGGTTTTTGCAATGGCGCCATTCCCAAGCCAACAGTGAGCGGCAGGGTCTGGAGTCTCGACTGTAGGCGAGAATGTTACCACTGCACCATATATATATATATATATATATATATATATATATATATATACATATCTATATATACACATATATATATATATATATATATAATATATATATATATATATATACTTACACACACACACACACATACACACACACAGTGTACACACACACACACACACTCCAAAAGTAGAGTGAAGAGGATACTTAACGACATTTGTAGCTTAATGGTTATGAATATAAAAATGTCATGGTGTATGTGATAAAATTAGTATATTATATAAATTATGTTTATAATATATATATATATATATATATATATATATATATATATACTATATATATATATATATATATATATATATATATATATACATATAACCTATATATATATATATATATATATATATATATATATATATATATATATACTGAATCACGAAAGTTAGGAACGTGATAAATCCATAAAATGATGCTTTATTATATATATATTATATATATATATATATGTATGTATATATATATATATATATATATATATATATATATATATATATAGTATATATATATATATAACTGAATCAACGAAAGTTAGGAACGTGATAAATCCATAAAATGATGCTTTATATTATATATATATATATATATATATATATATATATATATATATAGATATATAATTGAATCACGAAAGTTAGGAACGTGATAAATCCATAAATAAAGATATATTTCACTCACGAGTTTGTGCATTTGTGATTGTAAGTTTATATTCAATGGTGAATTTTATCCACAAATATTTGGGATGGCAATGGGAAATCCTTTATCACCACTACTCTCAAACTTGTACATGGAATTCTTTGAAAAACGTTACTTACCTAATATCATTTATATTCCTGTAAAGTGGTATCGTTATGTTGATATTTTAGCTGTTCTGCCTGTTGGTATTGATTTAAATGACTTACTCTCTAAATTAGATAACCAGGTACCATCGATTAAGTTTGCTCTAGAATTAGAAAAAGACAATTGCATCCCTTTCTTAGATGTTTTGATACATAGAGAACCATTTCAATGTAAATTTAGTATTTATGGGAAACCGACCAGCAACTTAACTTATGTTCATTTCTTCTCAGGCCACCATCTTAACGTAAAAATATCAATTTTTTCTTCTATGTTTTTACGAGCATTGCGTATTGTCAGTCCCCAATATTTGGATCAAGAAATTGAATACATAAGAAAAATAGGGAAGGATTTATGCTATCCTTCACATATATTAGATATTTGTTATAATAAAGCCCACAAAAAGTTTTATAGTGTAAGTAACAAGCAGAAAGAAAATTCTAAGAATATTCTCAGTTTGCCTTATTTTAACGGATTTGAAACCATTAAATCATTGTTAAAAGCTTTTAATGTCAGCCTTGTTTTTTCCTATAATAACACAATAAAAGGAATGTTAATAAAAAATGGCCCCAGAGAAAGCAACAACATAATATACAAAATTCCATGTATGGATTGTCCCTCATTTTATCTCGGACAGTCTAGCAAGGGCCTAGAAGTAAGGCTAAGCCAGCATAAATATTCTGTAAAAACTGGGCAAACATCTAATGCAATATTCATTCATTTAAGTGAAAACAACCACCGAATAAATTGGGTTGGTAGTTCAGTAATTGCAAGGTCAAGAGATGTCTTATCACGAAATCTTTTAGAATCTGCTTTAATACAACTTACTTTTCATTGTAATTTCAGTATTAGTCGTGGCCTTTTTCATTTAGACCCTTGTATTTGTAACATGTTTAAGAATGACCTCAAAGATATAATTACTGACTTAGATAAAAATTAGTTGCCTTGGAGTTATCTTCGTTGCAATGTATGTCTATCATGTATTGTGAATATTTATTGTGAATATGGTTTTGTTTACCAAAGTTCTGAATAGCTGTCACCTATAATCCTTTAATTGTCTTGTCCTTGTATCTGAGATGATTGTCTTAAACTTTTAATTGCACCCATTGTTTATGCTTGTTTGGGAAGGTTACTCATCTTCCAGGTGTGTCGGATTCTAGGTACTAATCCCTTTATAATCCCTATCTGTCAGTTATACGAATCTTCTTGTTTTGTCTTTTTCCTCATGTATGTCAGTTCATCTGCTTAGTAAAGGACGTTTGAACGTCGAAAGGTCTCGCGGATACTCCATTGTTTATTTTCCTACGTGGCATATATCTATATATATATATATTATATATATATATATATATATATATATATATATATATATATATATATATATAATCTATATATATATATATATTATATGTATATGTATATGTATATGTATATGTATATGTATATTGTTCTGAACTGCTTGTTCACTCCTGGAAATTGTAATCTAACACTAGAAAAAACTGGCCTTGAATGGAGGAACGAGAGGTCACAACAACAACAACAAAAACTGTGGCAGAAGGCCGATTTTACTGGTAAAGGGGAAATTTACACAAAAGCTGGACTTTAGTTTAAATGCATTATATTTCCATTAATTTACAGAGGTCCAGGAATTAATAAGGTGGTTGATTGTCGATCCACTGGAAACACGTGGCCGGGCAACCAGACACGGAGTTCAGGATTTTGCACAAACGTTATTGTAATGCAAGACTTATTCCAAGGGGTTCCCAATGTCTCCCACAATCAGGCACGGTGTTTGTCTGCAAAGAGATTGCATCCCAGCATGAGTACTGAGGTGAGGGAACATGTGAGGGAGCGTTGCACACTACTTCCTTCAATCAAAAAATTTACAACCCACTCAGAGGGAATGGAAATGACTGGGAGTTTATAGAAAGAACTATTACGTTGCTTGAATTAACAAGGGGATGTTTGCTAGCATTATAAGGGGAGTAATCACAGCATTGAACCAAGATTGGGGGGAGTGAGAAGCTAAACAAAGGAGGGGGAAAGTCGCCTTGGAAGAATGGAAATGAAATACAAACAAAAGGCAAAACAATTCCCTGGCTGAACTGGAATTTACTCTCACAGTACCTGGAAATCCTAGGCTTGGTAGTCTTCTTATCTGCTGATATTCCAGAGCACAATGGAAGTATAAAAATACTTGGGACTTCCGCAGAGGAGGCAGGGGGAGCAGAAGGAGTGAAGTGGTGCTTGCAGGGCAATGTCTGAGGAGCCTCTGAGCTCTCCTAGTTCTGAGGTGCTTCTGAGGACGAACTGCTGGGTCCCTGGTAAGCGCCGCCCCTAATCCGGATTTTCCCTGTGGGGGGTTAAATTCAGGATAGCCAATGGGAGCAAAGAGAGTTTATCTAGAGAATGGAGGCTTTCAGCTCAAAGGGGCAACTTATATAGACAAGGATGAATGAGTCTTGTTATAAGAAATCTTAACTTTCCTTGGTTCTGGCTTAAAATCTTGAAAAATATGTATATGAATATATATATATATATATATATATATATATATATATATATATATATATATATATATAGAGTGCGTGCATGTGTGTGTGTGTGTAATGTGGTAACTCGTAAAGGCATTTAAAACCCGTATCCAATTAGTACAAAGCAATATGACAGTTTTTTGCTTTAACCTGAGAGAAAGACATGGCGCTTTTTGAAAATGCAAAGTCTGAAATCAGGGATTCCTCAGTTGTTGGAAGAAGGGAATACTCTGATACTGAACAAAGGAAACAACAGTCTTCATTGTACCGCAAAAACGATAGAAATAAAGTCTATGGGTAATCGAATACGAGTACCCTTCGCAAACGAAAGCAAGGAGATTCAGAGAAGAAAGGTGAGGTCACTGGTCATATGGATTGCCTGGGATTCAAGCCTGTCGAGAAGGTTGACAAAGGTAAAAAAAAACCAAATTTCAGTGCACCATCAGATAGATGCTCACGACCAAAATCGACTTTCGATGACTAATGAAGATAATGATATACGATGTTGAAGTAACATATTAATATTTATACACATGCACACCAACATATATACACATACATGCATGTGCATATATATATATATATATATATATATATATTATATATATAGTATAAGTATATATATACTATATATATATAATTGTGTGTGTAATGGATGTTAGTGTGGAAGGTTGTACCATGTAATATTAGGTTTGTTACTTCGACATGGTATATCATTTTCTTCATTAGTCATCGAAAGTTTATTTTGGTCGTGAACATCTTATCTGAAATGTTGCAATAATATTTGGGGTTATTTTACCTTTGGGGAGGTTCTTTGTGCTAAAAATAGCAATAGTAAGTAGCGATAAAGCTAGAGTCTTTTGTAAAAGCGCCGGTGACCCTATTTCTTTTTTCGTGTAGTTACAATGTGAATAATAGGAAAACGCAACTGTATTTCGAATCAGTTGAAACTGTAAAAAAAATATCAAGCTTGAGTGGAACGTTTTCCTCGTCTCGATGTGAAGAATGTAGCTGGCTTCAAAATTCACGGTAGGCGGGATGGAAGAACGTTACGACAGTAATCGACTTTCGTGTCCATTGTGTAAGTGTGAAGTGTGCTTAGGTGGATGCAAAACATCAAGTCGGCCGTAGCGTTTTTCACAATACGATGAAATGAAAGTCAATCGACAACTATGAACAATTACTTTCTTTGGTTGTATAACCTATACTTGTGCCTGTTTCGAATATATCCTTATAACTTGGAAATGGTTAGAATGATGAATTAGAAATTTTATGTTGGGCTGGTATTTATTTTATTCTTTTATTCTTTTTTTTTTACATTTTTTCATGAAATCTACAATCCCATATGCACCCAGTTAACAGTAAAGTTCTTCAAATATTTTCTTTGTTTGGGTAAATAAAGTTGGTATTGTTTATATTACCTACGTTTTATTTTTTTATATCATTAATTTTTTTGAATTATAAAACTACCTTATCCGCACAGCTACCTTATCGCAGCAGGTACCTGACTTGCACATACTGAACAACAAAGAAGAAAAGGAGGAAGTGTCACAAAAAACTGTTCTAATCTGTTTGAGAGATCTGCGGCATCGAAAATTGAAGGTTGGAAAGCGGTTGAGGGAAGTAGCTAAAACCACATGCGTCCCATGAAATGGCTCGAGAGAGCTAGAATTAAGGACCTTTTCATTATGGGTTCCCCATCGTCGGAAACCTTCATTGTTGCCCCTAATGCCACCCCACCCCACCCTTTTTATAAAAAATAACGAAGAATTAAAAAGAAGAACCAATATAAGCTTTTCAATGGCTATATTGCAGATGCTTGTGCCTGGCTTGTATTTGGTTGAGCCCTTATATTGTAAATGCTTAAATCTTCTTCGATGCCAGCCATTTTATAGAAGGTCATTCTTTCAATTATTTAGGTTTCTCATAAAAGAGAGAGAGAGAGAGAGAGAGAGAGAGAGAGAGAGAGAGAGAGAGAGAGAGAGAGAGAGAGAGAGAGTTCAAATCTGGAATATAATGAGTTGCTTGTGTTACGCCTTCAAGTTTGCCCCAATGAGTAAGTGAGGTATGATGTTCCTATACTTGTAACCTGGATTTCTTCAAGGTCTCGCAATACATCTTTTGTCCTTTTTTGTGAGACGTTGTGGTTGGATATTTACCCAAGGTTTCGGTAATTAAGAATTGCCGAATTGTATTTTATCATGGGAAAGTCACAATATGATCTGTGGTTTATTTTGATGGCTAAGGATGTGTACTTCTTCCTCGGAAAACGTTCTATTATTACTGAGATTCTTGTTCTTTAAAATATAATTTACAGCATCTATGGATTCAAGTGAAGGTTAACTTCCAACTTTGTGGAACTTAAATTTTATTATTCTCATTATCATTATGAACTACTACTATTTTTTTTTTTTAGTTTCAGCTTCGAAGCCTTGAAAAATATTGTAATAGCGGTGAGTGATTTTAATTCATGATTTTGTTCTCTATCGTTACTGCTTATAAGTTTCCCTGATCGTCTTCCATACTTTACGTGGATTTGCAAAGTATATTGAAGAGAAAAAACGTATTTCCTTCCTAGGCATTTCATTTCAGTAATAATTAATTATAAGTTATGTCTTTCACCCACAGAAATCCAGATATGAACATAAATAACCCATTTTTTAATGAGTGATTGATCCATTTAGCGTCAAATCTTGTTAGCAACTCGCTGTACTTGGACTTTTGCAGAGAACGGACTTTTGCAGAGAACAATTTTTGACCGTATCGTCTTTGTTTTGATTCTCGACTTTGATAGGCTGACATACTAACGAAGGGACTTGAGTGACATGTAGGCGATATACTGTACTGGCTTTTCAAATGAAAAAATAACGAATAAATAGCGGGGTCAGTTTTTTATGTTTCATGAAGGAGGTCAAAGTGTTCAGGTGCCGTGAAATATCTGCCAGGAGCAGTTTTTACGTTAGTGAGTTTGAGGTCATAAGTGGTCTTTCATATATATATGTTATTCAGTATTATCACAACACTCCTAACAGTAGAATTCACTTCCCTTTGTACACTATGCGATGCTTGCATTCTTCCTGTTGGAAAAAAAAAATGTAGGAAATTTTAAAACCAGTGGATCAGTGAGAGGGACAGACGGTTTCCACTACTCCATTCATTTACTCTCCAGCGTGACTCTCTTCGGTTCATTGTTTTTTAGTGAAGCAGATTTCTTATATTTAAGAAAATTTGGCAAAGTGGTTTACGAAATTCATTTCTTAATACCCTTTCGCAGTGTTACGTGAGTGTTCTATTTTATTCTGGACATTTAATGTTTCGTTCTGCTTTACCCTCCTAATCAGCATCTGGTGGGGGAAAAGATAATAAAATAATAATTGAGATATCTTTAGAACACGCTTATAATCTGTGTATGCCTAGAATTTATTTCTTAAACTCTAGACTATTTGCTAGCGGGTTCCGCTGTTGTTATTAAGACGCTTCTTTGAATGTGTTTAACAAAGATATGATGAGCGTTTGCCGGTTTTGATCCTCAGATGCTTTTGCAAAAGAAGCATCCATCGGCGTTACTGGTCTTCGCAATTTCATTATTTGCCTCCCTTTCATTTATTTATATATATATATATATTATTTATTTTTTTTTTTTTGCTGCAAGCACATTTGCCTTGGCCGAGAATCTTTTCATGACTAGTCGAAATGACAGACCACGGGCATCCGTTGTCTACTGCACAAGAATCGTCCACCTTCCTCTTGATTCACAGTGGGGAGAGTAACCATATCGAACCATTTATTAGTGAAGAAGATTACCAACCGTCCAGCATACGCTCGTTATTATCAGGTCGGAAGATCCACTCAAATGTTCAAATTATTATGAGCTTACCGATGTGTAAGGTCGTTTTAATTTTTTCCTCTCGCAGGTGCTGTGTACCCTACCATTACAATTACTAACAAAGGATATTTTTAACGTTGTATTCACTTCCTTTTTTCGTGATGTTGGGTTTATATTATGGTCCTTGCTATGGTGGTTGACAGTGTATTTTGGTGATTTGGCTGCCATTTAAGTTATTTCCGTATGAGGGCCTGAATTGGAAAATTGTCTAAAACATTACATTTCTTTTCGGTTACAGTAGGGATTTCGCCACATGGAAATTTGGAAATAACTGCTGAATCCCACCCATGGATGACTGGAAATAATTCGTGGAAAATATGAGCTTCTGGCACGCATCTTCCTCGGCAGCCTGGAAATGTTAGCGAACGTTTCCAGAGTAGGCTTTTGTTCTCATGTGCTGAAATCTTCAGTTGATCTTGAGTGACTGGCAAAGTAATTTCCGATTACTAGGTGCAAATTTCGATGAGGCGTGCCATTACCGCGCCTCTCCTGTATGAATATAAAAGTAACTTTTAAGAGGCGTCGGTAAAGCTGCAATACGTTGCAGAAGGAAACAAATTAGCGGATGAAAAGCAGGAAAGATCGCATTAAGTATTATATTTATTCACGCCACAATGGTCGCAGATGAGCGTGCGTGGAGGGCAATTGTAGTTATGGTTGTTATTAGTACGGGCCTGGTTGTGATTGGGAATCGTCTAGGGCCATGACAATGGTAACCGCTCGGGCGGCACTACGTCGGATTACCTTGTGTGAAGGACACGCAAGTGTGAACCATATAGCTGCTCCGATTTGAATGTTCTTGGACAATCTAATGACAACCGCCCAGAGGCTTTGGTCGTTAGGACGGGATTCCTTTTGTCAGCTGTAGAGTCTCTGGTCTTTATTGACCCCTAGTGATTGTCGCTCTGTCTGCTCGAACCCTTCATTTTTGCTAATTACCCCAGGAAGCGATGGGAAAATACGCACTTAATCACATATTTAGATGGTATTAAACGGTCCAATTGGTGTGAATCTTGAGTCTTGAAAACCGCAAGAGATGGTCTGCGTCTCGTCACTGGCAACCGTCGACTTTATTTAAATCTCGTCTTCGTTTGGCTGTAAAGGACGCAGCGAACTGCTTTTCCTCAGAAATATACTGGCGCTCAGCCTTTTACACATTTGCCAGTGACGATATCAATCATTAGAGTAGAAAGTGTAACATCAAGCACTGCAACTTGACTGCTGTGCTACTGAATGATAGCAGAACGGTTGCCCTTTCTCTGAAGCTTCTTTTTGTGAAGAAACCTGTGTTTTGAACTGTTATTTTTATTATTACAGTTACAATAATGATAATTATTTTTCAAAGTACGATCTTAGTTTTCTCAGCTGTATCCATGATGATGCTTGTTTATTTTTTATTCATTAAAAATGTATTTACATAAGGATATTAGAGTTTAGAAATCCCATTTTGATGGCTTTTAGGAGAAGGTATTTAACTGCATTCGCGCCAAATATTGTGTGATTTTGCTTAACTATGGTATCCCCGTTAAATATGTAAAGCTAACCGAAAGTATCAATTTACGAGGTAGATGCAAACTTGCTGGATCATCTTTAATGAAATTCCAGTAAACAGTTAGGCAGATGATGCTGATTTTAGCAACAAAATCTTACAAGATTTACAAAGTTATTTAATTGAATGTATCAGTTATTTAGAGTGATGGGAGTCTAGGTAAATCTAAAAACTGTTAAAATAATAAGAGGATGGTAAGCACAAAGAAATGAAATATCTTTAGGCGCTGAAAGGATTAATAAAGGGTGAATGATAAATATGAAACTGGGCACTTCGGATGACTGGAAATTTGCTAAGGTGAAAGCATAGGAAATTCTGGTTTAGGAGAATTTCACAGAAGAACTTTGCACACACACACACACACACACACACACACACACACACACACACACACACACACACACACACATATATATATATATATATATATATATATATATATATATATATATATATATATATATATCTGTATAATTACATGTACTATTTGTGTGTATATATGTATAGTTGTTCACTACGCCCTACAAGCAAAGTGTTTCTGTGTGTGTGAGAGAGAGAGAGAGAGAGATCTGTTCGTCACTTTTATCAGATAAGTGTATATTTTTAACAGTCACGATAACCTTTTGAATCTCTCCTTCCTGACATTCATTAATACAGGATGACTAAAAGCCTGTAAAACGAAAACACTGCCACCAGGCATGGCTGGATTCTAACCCAGATCGCGGTTACATGCCGTCCTACAAAGATTGACATACGTCGAATTTGCTTTGTAATTGATTTTTCATTTTAATCTTTTATGGTTGGACCAGCAGAGAAATCCTTTTGTATCGCCGCATAATCGTACAGTTTTGTCAGTGACTATTTCATTCGCTGAACAGACTACCTGCAGTTTCCAGTTTCATAATGCATATTAATGTTTTGATTTATGCGCTCATGTGTAATTAAAGAGTGATGGAAATATCAGTGTGAAGGTTTTCCATGATACGTTTTTATTTATCGATTTTACACTTGAAATAGCAATTAAGGAGGGAAAGAAAGAGAGAGCGAAAGATAGATAGATAGATAGATAGATAGATAAGATAGATAGATAGATAGATAGATAGATAGATAGATAGATAGATATTATAGATAGATTGAGAGCAGTCTCTGTATCTTGCAAGGAATGTGAAGATAGTGTCTGCTTAATTTTTATTTACAAGAGAGAGAGAGAGAGAGAGAGAGAGAGAGAGAGAGAGAGAGAGAGAGAGAGAGTGTTATTCTATCATGTTGCAAGACAAAAGAAAGTAATAAGATAAAAAATAAAAATGACAGTAGTCTAGATTCCTATTTCTTATCATGTATTAATTTTTACTAGAAAAAAGTGGTGTTAATATTCATTTATTTCTTAGTAAGAGAAATCACCGAGGACTTCATTAAAGTAAGCAGGAACTGAGAGAGAGAGAGAGAGAGAGAGAGAGAGAGAGAGAGAGAGAGAGAGAGAGAGAGAGAGAGAGAGGAAATAAAAGTTGGTAAATCGTTCCATCATGATGTTTGGCGTCCATATCCCTGGTGGATAGCAGAGGGTCCGTAGCAATGAATGTAGTAGTGGTGGCTTTGGTGTCCCCCGTATGTCCTCCCAAGCTATTCCCAGTAGGAATTCCCTGCCCAGCACGATTCCTAATTCCTAGTAACTCACCCAAGCCCTAATTATTTCTTAATTCTGAGCTATGTTACGTTTTCACGGACTGGGTCCCCGAGGTGCTCCTAAACCCTGTAAATCTTCGCCCGGTTTCAGTAGATTTCGTTCACCTGAGTTGGATGTCCGGCAGCGAGTTATGATGCTTTTGGGGAAAGACCGAAAAGTTTGCTCAGCACAATAGTTTGCCGGGGAAGTAAGTTGATGAACATTTTCTTGTAGCCTTTACCGTCTCTTGCGTCCGCCCTCTCCTGGAATTTATCACTCATTATTGTGGTTTTAGTCTAATGAAAGTAAAGGTGAATAAATTAATTACGCGAGGAAAAATGCCTCCGGGTGAGTCATTAGGCTCGAGGTTAAATGTTTGTCTTTCCTTTCTCCCTTAATGTTTCATTTGGGGGATAAGGCAGGGACTCCGCGCAGATAGGAAGGACATGAGGGGAAATCGGGAACAAACCAGCAAAATCTATTAATTAGGGAAAATTCTGCTGTCGTTTATTTCGATTTTAATGAAAATTCAATTTGCCCCTGGATTTCTTCTCCCGCACCTTATAAAACCCGTTCTCTCTCTCTCTCTCTCTCTCTCCTTCTCTTCCTCCTCGTCTCTCTCTCTCTTCTCCTCTGCCTCTCTCTCTCTCTCCGCCAACATTATCTTTTCCTCATCCCTCTTCCACGATTCTGTTCGAAGACGAATATTCTTCAGCTTTTGTCTTTGTACTCTCACTTTAGCAAGCTACCTCTGTTTTCTTGCGACAATAATTTTGTTTTCTGTTAATACTGGCCTCTCTCTCTCTCTCTCTCTCTCTCTCTCTCTCTCTCTCTCTCTCTCTCTCTCTCTCTCTCTCTCTCTCTCTCTCTCTCTCTCTCAAATAGTTTACCAACTGTGTCTTCTCCTTCAGATGTTACAAATGTGTTTTTATTTATGCTGTTGTTTTCTTTGTATATTCCTCGTACATATTCTTTTGATGTCAGCTCATCTCGTTCTTTTCCTACTTTCCTTCACTTATCGTTCCACTTTTTCGTTTCTTTTTGTCGTTCGTCATGACACCATCAGTACAGTTTTTCTTTGTTTTTATTTTTAACCTCATGATCACCATCGACATTTCATTGTACAACTTTTCTTTCCTTCTCTCTCTCTTCTCTCTCCTCGTCATCACCTCGTCTTTGTATGTCTTTTCTCTCCTCCTCTCACTCTCTCTTCATCGTCTTCATCACCGTGTTTTCCTCACTTTTCTACCTCTCCCGACCTTTCTGTTTTTCATTCCTCTGTCCTAATGTTCAGCATCTCGGTCACTTATCATTTGCATTTTTATCCTCAACCCCCTTTCCTCTGTCCTTCTCCTCATATTCTTCCTTTTCTTCCTCCTCCTCCTTGTCATCATAATCTCTGTGTCCCTCTCCTGCTTCTTGATCTCCCTTCCCTCTCCTCCTCCTCTCCCTTCCCTTCGTCTGTGTCTGTTTCCAGAGGGATGTTTTAAGTTTGTTCTGTAATGAATATTGATGATGAGGCTACGAATAATTATGCAGAGATAAGCATCCATAATTAATTACTTAAGACGCGTCTTGGGATGGTTGATGAGCCATTTTCCCTCATGATATTCATCAGGGAGTACCGAGAGATTAATTGCCCTAATTATTTGACTTATTGAGGGTTATAAAAGACTTTTATCATAATAAATACAAGATAGCCAGCTACAGGACGGTGAGTTATGATTGGTAAAAGTTGGTGAATGGAAGAGGCTTTTAAATTTCCGTATAAAATTGATGCGTCTATGTACTAGAGTAACTAGACAAACAGGGATTCACTTGCACACATGTTATATACATATGTATGTATATATATGTATGTATAGAGTACGCGGTGTAAATATATTATTTATATGCATGTAATCAAATTATGAATAAATGCAGTTACTGTATAACAAAATCTTTCTCTTGGATACACACACACACGAACTCAGTCCATAGCCCAAAATTTTTTTTGTCTTCAACCTTTGTGTAATACTGAATTCATTTTGGAGTAAGATAATATGAAAAAATGACTAAAATGATCGACTTGGAGTTTTTGTCGTCCTTTTGGGGCTTCCTTTTCAACAGCAGCGAGATCTTTTCACTTTGGTACGTTCTTAGTCTTGTCATTAACAATATTCTCATTTCCGTTGTTTACGCCTATTGGTTACTTCACGTGTAATACTGAGACGTCTGTTTTCTACTTTTACAGCTATTGACGCACCGTATCTTACACCGTTTTGTTTTTCTTCCTTCATTTATATTATTATTTTCTGCACACCTCTTTTCAGGCTATGCTTCTTTAATCTTAACCTTTATATTTCACGATCTACGTCGTGCTCTTGCTCTGCTCGTTGACTCTTTTTTTCCTCTTCACCCTCTCCTTTTGAATGTAATGAAATGTTGGAAGAGGCAACGAGTGGATGTGTATGTGCGCTGAGAGAGAGAGAGAGAGAGAGAGAGAGAGAGAGAGAAATGGGGTAAGCAGAGGGGAAGGAAGTCGGGGAGGGGACTGGGGGGATATGAAGCATGGGGTTGGTTGGAAGGGGGCATACTGGCAGAAAGGGATGGGATGCTCTTATGGTTGGGAAGGGGTGGGGAGATCTCTCTCTCTCTCTCTCTCTCTCTCTCTCTCTCTCCTGAGGTGGATCACACATCTGGGCCATACGTACCAATTAAGCATTAAGCTCCTACGTTGGACTGGACATAAGAACAATCCCTTAGGAACTGTGGGCTTAACTTGTGATTAAGTACGCTGAAGGGACATGATCCTCCGCTAAGACTGTAGATTACATGACCCCAGCCACGCATCCCCCACATACACACGCACACGTTCACATCCGTACACACACAGACAGGCAGGCGTACACAGGGGTTCCCCTCATTTTTCTTTCCTTTTTTTTCTTTTTTTCTTTTTCTCATAGATGGCGAAGACGAGATGTGAAGCGTGAGAGGGGAAGGAAAAGATACAAGAGATATTTCAAAGAATGAATTCATGTGATATACAAACGATTATAATAAAACAAAAGAGTTTCCTAGATAAAAAATTGAAAATTTGGGAACTTTCTCATACTTTGAATGCAGTACGGTTTAAAGAAAATGGACCTCTTTTCAGAAGTCACAGGACGAGTTTAAATGTAAAATTTAGATTTTTTTCCTCTGGTTCTCAGAAACTGAGATGTTTGCTGGTCTCTGCCTTCAGAATTCAGAAATGATTCTAAAAACGTTGTTTTTGGATATGTTTATCCTTGACATTTTCCATGGTCATAGGTCAGTGAGATAAGTGAACGTTATTGTCGTTTTTGTCAAAACTTGGTAGATACCTTAGGAATTTGTGACTATTATCCCCAAATTATTACATCTTGGCCAATTTTTTAGGGTCACAGGTCAGTTTGAAGGTCACCATTTTACTTTAATTTGGCTTAGATGAAACTAGATTGATAAGTAGCATTCCTTAAGTGTTGTGAGTATCTTTTCAAAATATTTTGAATCTTCGCCAATATTCAAGGGGACAGGTCAATCTAAAGGCCAATATTTAATTTTTCCAAGCTATTGTATATTTTTCTAATTTTTGGTGAAAATTGATTGGTATGCAACTTGGAAGGTTTCTGGCTGCAAGCCACAAATATTTTCCAATTGACCTTTGTTTTGCTGGAACCTGGTATGTAAGTACCGATGAAGTTGGTGGTTATTTTCTAGAAATATTTTTCTCCCTCCACCTATGGGTTAATCTATAGCAGGGGTTTTCAATCTGGGGTACGCATACCCCAGGGGGTTACGCCAAGGGTTTGTCAGGGCATATGTGCTCCCCATGGCACTCGAATGAATGTGCAATGCCGACCTTCAATGTGTTTTAGCAAAATCTGCTCTTCAGCCAACTAGGATAGTTAGTGAAAATAATTTCAGCTATTTCATTAACTACCTTTGCAGGCGATGTACTAATAATGTATTTTGTTTTTGCAGCTCAGTACCATAACCTTGAAAGATGCAAACAATTATAACAAAAATTGTCTTTTTTTATGAAATTCTTTATGTTTACAATATTATTGGTTATGTCATGAGAGTTATGTACTTACTTCCCCTCTGTGCAGTTTTTCTGAGTTGATTTTGTTTTCTACGTTATACAAAGTGAAGGGGGTACATTACTGACATTAAAAATACCCGAAAGGTTACGTGTGGAGGAAAAGGTTGAAAACCCCTGATCTGTAAGTTATAATGTTATTTTTTCTGTTCTTGATGATGAAAAGCTATCTTATAGTTAGGATTGTCCCCAGTTGTTTTAGACCTTTCAGAACGTATAAATTAATCCATGAATATCAAACATCAGCTTCTAGAGGCTGGAACATTTCGTTCCCTGCAATTTGCCTGACTGGTTGGAGGCCTCGCTGTTTAAAATTCTAAACCATGTGCTGAAAGTAAAGATTTTTTGTTAACTTGGTTCCTTCTTAAATTCGCAGGTCAATTTCTAGATCAGCTCATGATTTTGTGCAGATTTTCAGTTTTTCACTTTGGCTTAATTTTCAAGCTCGAGGGTCAGCTTGAAATTAAATATTTTAGTTCCCTTTCATATCAATGATACTTACTTGTCAAGCGTCCCGATGATTGGTGATTAGATTTCAAAAATATTTTTTTCAATATTTACTCTAATTTTAATAAGACTTGGTGGATATGTACCTTTATGGCTAATAATTTTCTTCAGTATAACTAAAGGTGACTTATCTTTCAAGGTCCAAAACTGAATTGAAGGTCCTCTATGATTTGTATGAAGCTTAGGTAGTTGGTACTTGGAAGCTGATAATTACTTCCCAGTAATTTATTTTCCATTCATGAAGTTGCATCAGACCATGGAATCCTTTTGGCCGCTTGGGTCCAATTTGTAGCTCTTGTGCCCTTGAAGACAGCTGTTCATGAAAATCGAAATTTAATTTTCCCAGATTTTGATCAAATTTGGTAGTTAGACTGTTGATGTTGCTCCTAAGATTACTACCATTTTCAGAAACTTAGTTGGACTTATAAGCTGCCATTGTGTTTGGAGGAAAAGAAACAATGATACATTGCTTATGGGTCTAAGTCTGTCTTTTTGCCCCGATTTCAGTTACCCTCGTTTTATCTAAGGTTGTTAGAGAAGCTTTTCTCTAAGCGTCTTTGTAAATTTGTTGAAGATGATAACCTGTACCAGCATAGCAGTTAGGATTTCGTAAAGGCTTTGGTACTTGTGATGCACTTTGTCGATATCTGCTGTTTTGCAAAATGTTCTTGATAGGGTGCAGAGGCACACAGCTGGTTTAGATTTTAATGCAACCTTTGACTGTGTGAAGCATAAAGCAATTATCTACAAGCTAAAATTGTGAGTGGTGGATCTTTTATTAATATTTTTATTTAAGTTTTAATAGGCTAACCCAAAGGGTCTTGTCTTGATTGTTCCTCGAGGTAGTGTTCTTGTACCTTAGCTATTTCATATCTATACTAGTGACATGTGGCGAGGTCTGGAGATCAAACTGATGACTTATACACTTGACTGTTGTTCTATCTATGCACCTTAGGTCTGTGGTTTCAGAATCCGTGAATAGAGACATGGCAGATATTCATGGGTGGAGTAGGCTTTTGGGGATTACAGTTTAACATGTAAAACTTAAAGTATGAGAGATTGTTAAACATTTTTGCCTTTGGATCGTGGTTTAAATCTAAATGGTACAGTTATAATTGTCAGTGACTTAAAAGATTTTAGGTGTAACTTTTTTTTAGAGGAAATTGACTTTTGAGAAGCATATATGTAATATTCCTTGCTCCTTGCTCTCTCTCTCTCTCTCTCTCTCTCTCTCTCTCTCTCTGAAAACTGGTATCTAAGTGTTTGGAATACTGTTCTCCAGTGTGCGGTCTTCGGTGCTGGTTCTCATCTCAAACTCTTGGATAGAGTTCTGTCATCAGTCAGGTTTATTTTGTCAACTCTTACTGTTGACTTGTGGCAAAGACATATTGCGAGTACGTAATGCTTGTTGTATGAAATGTATTACAACTAACATTCACTTCGCTCGTCTTTGCTTGACCTGGCAGATTTTGTTCACAGTACTATATGCAGGCTGATGCTGCATAGTGTGTTGTAAGGTTTAATATTACTCAGTTTGCTAGGAGTTTTATCTTAGCTAAAACTAAAATGGGAATTAGTTTGCCCAGTGCAGTTGTGGAATGTTTTATCTCCAAATGTCTAGGCAACGAGCACACTAATAAACTATGCCCCATTTTCATTTGCCCTCTCAAATCTTTTTCTGGTATTTATTTCATTTATAACATATAAGATTTGTCTTTAAATAGCAATCAGCAGCTCAATATTTTCCAGTCATTAAATGGATTTTCTGCATTTAGTGTTGGGATCAAGTTGACTCCTGTCAGTTATTTCTGGTCTTCCCAATTACATGTTACACAGTTTCAACAGTTTATTGAATCCTTCAGCAGTAATTGTCATCAGAGATATATTTCATTTTATCATATGTTTTGGAATAGGTTCATAAAATGCACTCTAATTTTAAAATAATTTTCAAATAATGCTGCAGCAGCTAGATGGAAGTCAAACAGGCAACATTCAGTTATGCTCTTGGAAAAGGAATATAGCAACTCTCAAGTGTTACCATTGTTAAGTAAAGATATTATTGTGCATGCATGTCTCAGCTAATGGGATGTTGAAGGATACACACACACGCGCGCACACACACACATATACACATGATGTGCTTCATTTATTGGCTACAAACATGGGCAGTTATTGAAAAATTACAAATAATCAGTATCGATATTAGGCACAAAATTTATTTACCTAAACTTTTTACACTGTAATCAGAAAACCTAAAACATCGTTAACTAACCTAATAAATGCCAAATTCAAACCCTAGGCTATGCGCACCTCAATTTTAAATGCATATTTTCCTCGCTAAAATAATTCTACAATACTTAAATATTGACATTTACGTATTAAACTTAACACGCTATAGTTTCCCTATTGCAACACCAGCGTAAGCGATAAACCCTCACAGTGTAGCCTTCTGTACCCAAAACCTGAAGCATAGATCCCACTGTTTTCACACAGAAAAACTGTTTTCACACAGGAAAACATGAATGATCACTTCCTTTTGTATATACAACAAAGTTGTTGGCAGCACTTCACCAATTCCTATACAAAGTATACAAGCCTTTCACCATCATTAGCTTACTGCTCGACACAGATTTCTAGGTTATGTAATAATACACCCAAATAAATCCTTGTTGACCATCAATGAAGCTTACCTAATACCTTCACGATATATCCCCTTCCAAGTTAAGAGTCCAATGGCAAACCTCCCAACACATGAACATCATCACCTACAATACGAAATAGCTTAGCTCACAGTTCCAAGTAGCCTCCATAACCAAGTTGAAAACTTCCTCGCCCATGACTCTTCCCTGATATTCCTCCACCAATACTGCTATGCATTTCAGGGACCGCAAGTCATCGTTTTTCTCAAATATCTTTCAAACTAATTATTTGATCGAAATGGTACTTTGACACAGCGTACAAGACACCTCGCCCTAAATTTTGGTAATATAGTGCACTGACAAATGGTGTAGTTACGGCGTTTACTCATGATTTACAAGGGGTTGCCAAGCATTGCCTTGATCCCCATCCCGTTCCTCCCTACCTCCCTCCCTCTCCCCTCCTCGTCCCTCCCTCAAACCACTTCCCTGCCTATCATATTATATAAGTAAACTTGAATGTAATAGAAATGTTGGTTTTTGTAGAATCTGTGTTCATTTAATTATTGTTATTGTATTTTCTTAAATATTATAAATGGGAGTAGGCTAAAGAGGGTATGACCCTCACCCTGTTCACCAAGGTCTCCCCACTTCCCCTAAATCCCCCAGGTAGGAGGAGGAGCTTTGTCTACTTCTTTTATGCTCAGCAGGTGAATTGCCGTAAAGAAAAAAATAGAAAATGGGTATAATTTGGGTGAAAGTACTATCATAATATCATTGTATATGTGGGTTTTTCTCTATTCATATCACACTACAATTTAGTTTCTACTAACCCAACGCCAGTAAAACGTATATAATTCTTGTACCGTACTGAGTTTAGTGAGTGAGTTGAGTTTCATGCCTCCTTGAATTATATTACTCATCATTAATATAGAGGGTTACCTATTACTCTATTTTCAGGAATTTAACATACTATGTTTTTTTTATATAAAAAAAGTTATCCAGTTTCCGCTGCATTCATAATCAGTTAAGAAATCAATTTTCTTATGTCTTGTACAGGTTTGTATCTACTTTTGCAGCATCTACAAACTGTCATAATTGAGGAGTTGCTTGTTTTTTGTTCCTTGACGGCAACAGGCCAAAATTGCTAGTGATATATGTATATTAAAAGATTTCTTCACTTATATAATATGAATATACATGATTATGAATTTTGAATGAGTATATAAAAATCAAAATAAATATGTTGGTTGATCTAAACACTTTCCCAAGTGATATTTTGTTTCATTTATATATATATATATATATATATATATATATATATATATATATATATATATATATTATACTCCAAGGATGAAATATAAAGTAATAGACAATATGTTAGAGAAATAGATACATTGATAGATTGATTGACAAATATACGTGTGCTTGTTGCGTGAGTGCATTGTGAAAATCCATTTACCTATTGAGACTAATTCTTAAGCTATTGTCAGCTTTCTCCAATTTGTATATGGTTAGGAGTCGTATTGCAAACGCATTTCTGCAACGACGCGGACAAAGTAACATGGCGGTCATGACAGCGATGAAAAATCCGTCTTCATCAATGACGCAGTGAATACTTACAGTGCGAGCGAGTGTTGCATCCGACAGACAACCCCTTAGCATTACGGTATTACCGGACATGCCAAGGATACTATAAACAAATACGTTGGAAAATATTATCAGTTATTATGGTTATTACGTAAAAATTCGCTATCCTTTCCTTTAGGAACTCTCCAATGATCTGCTGGTAATGAAAAATATCATGGAAAACAGTAGTTCATTCCGTATTGTAAATTTCAGAGTGGTATTGGGGGAGAAATGAGAAAAACAGCGGTAAAGAAAAAGTAAGATTAAGGGAAGGAGGGAGGAGGGAGGGAGGGAGGGAGGGAAGGGGAAGGGATGGGGATCGAGGAGTTCGATTCTGTAATAGAGTCCTGATGACTCATGCGACTTTGCCTTATAAAGTCAAGAGTAAAAGCCTTGTCTAACACCATTTGACAATGCACTATATTACCAAAAATTAGGGCGAGGTGTGTTGTACACTGTGTCAAAGTACCATTTCGATCAAATGGTTAGTTTGAAAGATATCTGAGAAAAACGATGGCTCGCCGTCTCTGAAATGCATAGTAGTTCCTAATAAACAAATGCACTTCACTTTCTTTCTAAATAAGGTAAACATAAATAAACAAGCGGTGCTAGTATTATACTCCTGATAACGGCACTTTTATACACACACACACACACACACACCACACACATATATATATATATATATATATATATATATATATATATATATTAATATATGTGTGTGTGTGTGTGTGTGTGTGTGTGTGTGTGTGTGTGTTGTAAAACAAAGTGCCGTTGTAAAAGAAAATTTTATGATCAACTGTTTATTTTTATCGTTTTTGGTGAGTTTTAGTTGTTTTCTTTTCGTCGCACATTTTCTATAATTCGCTGACAACCGTGAAGTCTATAATATACTGGAATAAAAAAAATGTAGGAAAGTAATTGGTTAAAAATTGTAGAAAACTTGTTCAGCCAAAATTTAATTATTTTCTCTCTGTTTAGCTTTTCATAATGAATAGCTATCTACTCTTAAGTAATTTTTGCTCTTTTTTTATTGTG